>NC_056468.1:3038422-3143422 GCF_008729295.1 Plectropomus leopardus | reverse complement strand
ATTTCCTTTCAGTTCTTTTTATTCTTATAATTAATGGCATTTTAACAGGTACATTGCATTTCTCTGCGCCATGCACGTATTTATATAATAGGTATGGTCCTTTAAGCTGACTACTAATTAAGCTTTCATTTTTCTCACATCAATAAGCTGTTGGACAGCTTCCAGAGGCTTCCAGCATTGTGTCCAGAACAGAAGCTCTCTGAAAGTCTCACTGCCGACTGCTTCAGTAATGACATCAATCAAGACTCTACTCTTTGGACTATAGCACCTGACTAAAAGCTTCAGCTAAAACACAAGTAAACATAAAGGTCAACCATGATTTACTGGATGTCACACTTACAGCACACATCAAGGTTCTCTCCACTATCATCACTCATAAACACAACTAGCAAACGGTGCGGTGTGATGAAAAGGTGGTAAAAATGAAAGCTATTTGTCTGTAAATCAACTGCATTGATGTCAATAATTAACACGGACTAACATATGTAATCTTGACGAGGGTAAAGATGAAGATGCAAATGCATAGAGACCTAAATACAGTAAAAAAGGAAAATATAAGAAATCATAAATAATAAAAATGGCATCACAGACCAGTGCAACAGCTGGGCTACATCACTTCTCAAAGCACCAGCAACTGTTCCTGTCAATCCTCTCTAAAGACCCCAATATACTATATAAGCTACAGCCCTCCAGTGTAAACCAGTGGAGAGATAGGGTGAAAAATGTATTTAATATGGAAAAAATAACAGCAAAGTTACAGCTGAAAGTGATTTTGAAGTGAGATTTAATTTTAAAAAGTCTCTGTTAATACAGGTAATGCCAGAAATCTAGTTATCTCTTTTGCCCCTTACTTTTGCTTTGTTTGTTTCTAGTTGTTCATTTCTCTTCTTCTTTTCAAACTTTGGTTTCTATTATTATTATTTATTATTATTATTATTATTATTATTATTATTATTATTATTATTATTATTATTATTATTATTATTATTATTATTATTCAAGGTGGGGGTATAAACCAAGCTACTCTTTTTATTATTATTTTTTGGTAGTAGTATTACCTTCGAATACCACCGAGTACTGAGTAGTGTTGAAGATGGACATGAAATGTTAATTTTGGGCTGCACATGGATACCTGTAAAGATATAAATAAATAAATAAATAAATAAATAAATAAATAAATAAATAAAATAAATAAATAAATAAATAAATAATAAATAAATATATTTATCCAAGGCCAAAACATTCACAACATGGATACTCAACTTCATGTGGATGGAGTAAGTATGATTTTAATTTAAGACATTTTTTTAAGACATGATCATGACATTTGCTGCAGTTGTATCACAATATTTCAACTGACTTTGTTTCAATAAAATATTCTATTTTTGTCTTCATTCCAAAAAGACAATATTTCTTCTAAGGTGTTCACATTGCTAAAAAATGAATATTACACTAATATTTGCATTTATAATGATTATTTAGTTATTTACGACATGTATTGCATGTCTGTCTGACCTGGAAGAGGGATTCCCCATCATCCTCTGCCACTCTTCCTGAGTGCCCCCCCCCCCCCCCCCCCCCGCCCCCGCCCCCGATGTGAGGGTCTAAGAGCAGGGGATGTCGTACACTGTGAAGCCCTCTGAGGCAAACCATGTTTTGTGATAATGGGCTCTATAAATAAAATTGACTTGACTTGACTTGACTTGATTTATCACGGCAAACAACCAATCATTAAAAAGTGATTTTTAAAAGATTTTCCAGGACTTGCTGGACTGTATGAACACAGCCTCCCCCTGTCATTCCTTCAACCATCTTCTTTAAATGGTTGGCATTGGGATATTTACCCATATTCAAAAATATGTTAACAACCAAGTCTTTCATTATGTTAAAAAGCAGGTGCATTTCTCCTTCCGACCAGAAAGGTGGGTTTTTCTTTTGGGCATGCATCTCTACACCAGCCCCGCATAGTGTTGGCGAGTTGGTTTGTGTTCGATGTATCTGTTACAGAGGAGTTTGGGATGAGGATCCAAATACAGACTCAAAAGAGCAGACAGGTGTGAGAACACAAAAGCAAGCTTTAATGTTGATAAAAAGTCAAAAAAAAAAAGACAAGAAGGTATCCAAAACACAAATAAAAAACTAAAGTGAAAACAGCCGGGATCACAGGGAAAACCTCGAGTGAAGACAGCAGCAAACAACACAGAGGATCACAGAGAGGATAACAGATGAACTGACAGGGAACAAAGGGAACCCAGGTATATATACACAGGGAACTAATCAGGCCAGTGAGACACAGCTTGGGGAGGTGCACTCAGAGAAAAGAAGAGAAACACAGGGATTAAGTGAGGAGTGACACCACAAAATAAAACAGGAAATCAGAATCAGATATACCCACAGGAATATTGTGGCTTGTTACAGTCACTCTGATGCCAGCATGAAAGAATTTATATAATATAAAAATAGAAATACAGCAAGGGTTAACAATTAGCACAGTATGTAAGACTGAAGTATGTAAAACTGCAGTATGTAAGACTGCAGTATGCAAAACTGCGAACATCTAGGATGATAAAATATGAATATGGTACTGAGACTTATGTTTTATATAATTTAACTAAAAAGCAAAAGACACAAACTAACTAACTTACTAACTTATTGATGAACTAACTAAGCGTCTCAGACGGAGTTTTTAAAGCAACACAAGGCTTCTGTTTCGGATCTGCTCTGTGTGTTGCCATGGATATTGTCATAATCCTGTATTTCATTATACTGTGGACTTTGTTTTGGGTTGTGATGTTGGATGTGTGCTCCATAAACCTGAATAATATCAGCATATCCCACATGTTTTAATTAAAAAATGCTAAGTGCTAAATTTGGAATATACAAGCAAAATATGCTTTTTACATAACTTTACATGAATTCAGATTATGGTGATACTCAATAGTGGAACATTAGTGTGCGTGTAAATGTAGTTAGTGTTTGTTGGCTGGAAAGGACAACCTTGTAAAATGTAGTCAGCTGTTTTTGTGGGTTGCACCACAGTCATGGAGAGCAGATACAAAAGCATATCTAAATAATAATTCATCACCACGAGGATGAATGTTCAGTAGCCAGTGTCTGTGAATTTCAGATTAAGATTCAACTGAAATGACAAGTAAGTGACGGCTGTCTGAATGTGACCTGAGTGGATCTTCCAGCTGAGTGGATGTGATTATTGATCTGATCAGCAGACGCTCTGGCACTGTGCTCAGGTAAAAGTTGTTGCTGGCTGGTCAAGTTTCATTTAGACGAGGTTGATGTTCCTGTCTGACCATGCTGACTGCTGAAGTCTGGATATTTTTGAATGTATAATGTATGCTTTTAATCATTTATTAATTTTTTTGTAAGTAATAATTCAGGAGTATTGAAGCCTCACTGATGGTAGATCATCTGTCTGTCTGATATTTCGGTTCAGCGTGACATGTATTCACAACTAGCAGCCGCGAAATGAGTATGAATACTCTTAGTCCCAAGAAGATGAAGTTTAGTGATCGCCATGACCTTTCATTATCATTATTTCATCACCTTTCTTCTGGTGCCACTATCAATTTAGTTTCCATGGTGTATTTTAGACTTATTGTAGGAGCTGAGCTGGAAATTCCAAGATTAAACAAAAATGCACAATCTTGCCAAAAGTTATTCCATATGCATTAACACGGCCAAAATGATCTAAAAATGAAGAATGCAAAAGGTGTAAATGCGACAAACAGTCCCTATTGCTTAAAAACATTAATAACCAACCTAACCTCAACCAAACCAAAGTTGCCACATTCAGATATTCAGGTTTTAAATATGCAATAAAAATGTTGTAATAGTGTAATCAGGGATTACTTCTGTCTGGCAATAGGGTTGGAGCTCCCCTCATACTCAATATGTGGACTGTCCCTCATGACAAAACAAAAACTGTCTTCGTTTCAGTGGAAGGTTTTGTCTCGTATGATGCATTTTCTCCAGCTCCGGTGCCACGTAAATGATTACATGTAATAGTTTTGCATATTGAACCAAAATATAGTCCATCAGCAAGTGGACTCTAAAAATATGAGCAGCAGCCGGGTGTCTCTGAGGGACGCTCTCATTATTACAGATCTAATCTGTATAGAGTATCCTGCACAGAGACACGCGGGGCCTGTCTGTCAGGCCATTCAAGCAGCTAACAGGGAGTGATTAATCACAGGAGAAATCTGCCTGTCACAACTGAGGCAGTTTTGGGACGCAGCGCTGCTGGTTACTGGTCTTTGTCCGGCGCTAATCTCTGTGCAAGATCGACTTCAAAGTAATGGCAGCGATCCCAGTGTGCTGCTGCCACAGGCTACATCTCTGCTCTACCTCCGTCCCATAAAGCCGGGATCTGCTCACACTGACAGGTTGTTATTAATCTGAGTAGCTTGTTTGATATCTCTATGGATGACATGGAGGCTTACAGCCAGTAAACCAGGGATCACTGTGTGTGTCCCTGCGGGATTCTGTTACACTTGTGTGCGTGGACAGAGTTTCTGCTCACACACAAGAAGGTTGATTTTATTCCGATGTGAAAAAGTGGTATAATAAGAGGAAGGAGTCAACTCTGTCACCACTTCATCATTTTAACCCTTTGAAACTTGGATCGACATCACTTTTCTTTCACAGGTATTTAAAGCTTTGAACCCTGTGAACCCCTTAAAAAGATGGAAGAAAAGTCAAGGCAAGGAATGTTCCGCAAATGGCAAAAATAAAATAAAATAAAATAAAATAAAATGTAGATATACTGACATGGCAAACAACTAAAGTCAAGTCAATTTCATTTATAAAGCCCATTATCACAAATCACAATTTGCCACAGAGGGCTTTACAGCATACGACATCCCTCTGCTCATAGACTCTCATATCGACTAAGGAAAAAACCTCCCCAAAACACCCCCTATAATGAGGGAAAAATGGTATAAACCTCAGGATGAGTGACTGAGGAAGGATCCCTCTGAAGTAATCCTTAATCCTTGACGGACAGACATGCAACAGATGTCATAAATAATTAAATTACAGACAAGAGAGACGAAAAAAAAAAGGTGACTCAACCACTGAAGCGGTCATGAAGTCCACGTGTGACATAAGTAGTATTTTGTGGTAAATAAATAAACAAACAAATAAATGAGAAAATAAAATTATAATAGTAATAATAAAAAATAAATAAGTAAAACAATCAAACTGTAAATAAGAGGCAAATGACAGGATAACAGCACAAACTAAAAAAAAAAAATTAAAAATAATAAAATGATATAGGGAGGAGTAAAACTAAAACAGACTAAAATGTATCAATAAATAGTCAATAGATTAAAAAAGTTCAATTAAAAGCTACAAAGGTCGGTCTTGAGTTTGCTTTTAAAAGCAAGGTTTTGGGTAGGCTTGCACTATAAAAGTGTCACAGCTTTTCTGTGTGTTTTTTTAAGCCAGTAAAGCTCCTGGAGAACAGCATGAGCTCCCAGTTTGGAGGGCCAATGGTCTCCGTCCTCCCAACCCCAAACCTTAACCCCCGCCAATGATACTAATATCATTAGAAAACTTAGAATCTCGTCTTACCAACAGTGTATAAAACTCAAAATGTATTTCAGGGTCAATGTGAGTGAAAATCCAGTCACAAATATAACCCATTCCAGCCCTTCTCCACAGCAGACCACAGACTATAAAATGCGAGTAAATGTCTTTCCAGCTTTCGCACATTTTGCCTCATTTACTGCTGTGGTTAAACGCATCTGCACACTGAGTCAGAATGTTTTCCTCATATTTTTTTAAATCATCAGGCTGAAAAATTGTTACAGATAAAAGCCTTGGACACTGAGTACACTGTCGGCCTACTTAAAATAAAATACACCTGTGAAAATTTGCATTATAAATCAAATTGCACCCATCACTCAGTGATGATCATTTCACTTCTGAGAGGAAAGTCCCGCTCATCCTCAACAGCATCACATCCTTAAAAAAAATAGGCCTATCTTTTTGAAGTGTTGCATTTTATGTGGCTCTCTGGAGTCACAGCAAAGTGGTTTGGGAGAATGTTAGGGGTTGATATTGGAACATTTTTTGAGGGACAGAGTTGCATTAACTTAGATACCACAATCAGCAGGTATGGCAATCAATATTGTTCTCAATGGCATGTTGGAATTTTCAAAAACATGAGAGGGCAATTAGCAATGTAAGATGAAATTTCACAAAAATTGTCAAAAAATTTGTGAATAGTCCAAGAAAATCACCTGATAGTTTGTCAGAAAAAACAAACAACCAAAAAAAAAGGAAAAAAAAAAATTTTTACAAAAAATAAAAAATGAGAAATTACCTGGAAAAACGGCTCCCAAATTCTAATAATTCTGTAACATTTTAAATGTGTTCTTTCCCTAGATTTTTCCTTTTTGTCCACTGACATTTTTATTTGTTTAGGGTCTACAGATTTAACTATTTGTGAAAAGTGATGTTGCTTTGTTTTTTTGTTTTTTTTTGTTTTTTTGGCTTTTGGTTCGGTTTGAAAGGGTTAAAGTAGCTTGACTTAATGTCTTATTTGCTGGATTGCCCAAAACGCTGATGTTCTGTAGTTATTTTCTAAGTTCTACAATATACTCTATCACCGCATGTGTATTGATGTTATAATATCATATTAAATATATCAGTGATAATGATTTTATCTATAACCTCCACTCCTAATTGCAACAGAATAACTGTTATTACTGCCATTGTTCATTCAAGATTTCTTATTATTTGTGTCTTTTCAGAAGACTTAAATTCCTCTTTTTTTATTTTTATTTTACACCCCATGGCAAACAGACAAAAACTGAAAGATCACTCTCATAGAAAAACAGAAACAGTGTGGTCTTAATCCTTTGGTGAGTGGACCCCTGAAAGCAGATCAGTCAGTACCCACTGTGACCCTGGCTGAGGTTTTGTCATCTGGCCTCTTGCCATATGGGGGTGGTGTGTGTGTGAGTCTACGTGTGTGTGTATGGAGTCTTGTTCCACACGCAGCTGTTCAACTATTAACCCACCCCACCAGCACCACACACACGCGCACACACAAACACACAGTGCCCCCCTGCCCCGCTGCCTCTAGCATGCTGCTTTTCAGGTTTGAGAGGTGCTGTGCTGCTGCTAAATGGCTGAGCTGCTGGCGGATTAGCAGCCTGAGACGAGCAGAGAAAGTGTGGATGTATTTATCCCCGGCTCATAGCGAGCTGCAAGGAAAGCTTCTCAAAAATAACCCCAATCCCTACGAGATCAGATGGCTCTGTGAGGACCAGCTCGGACGCCATTAATACTGCTATCAAAAACACACTTTAAGTTTTTGTCTTAAAACACATAAGCAGGAAGTATTTATTTGGCCTAAATTTACTGTCTTAGCTGCCACCATCAGACAGCTGAGATGTTTTGTTAGTCAATAAAACTATTAGCGAAAAATGCAGACTGTATTGCCAATATGCCACAAAATGCAAAGGCTTTTTAAAAATGTATTTTTTTTTTTTCTTTTTAATTTATTTTCATTTTTAGTATTTGACAATAACATGCCCCTGTGGCCCATGTGTTTTCACACAGGATGTCCAGGATCAAATAAACTGGATTAGGAGTCAAAAATACCTCACTTTCATTCAAAGTAACCTTCATTCTGAGCTCTTCACGTGTTCATATTCTATTTCACTGTTTTGAATGTTTCGGCACAGATTTCATGTGTCCCAACTTTCTTTAATATCCAAACTGTTAGATAGATTTTTTTTTTTACCCCTCTTACCATGGACAGTCTCATTAGTTCAGACAGCAGTTTGCTGATATTCTCCCATTCTCTGATTTGAACACAATGCCTCACATGTAAAAAAATTAGTCTGTTGCCTTTTTTTGCCATCCTCTTTGTGATGCAATATTTTGTCATAATTCCCACTTTATTGTAGTGAACACTTTGTGGTCAAATCTTACTGAACTTTACTGAATTTCATTATGATTTTGTGCTTTTCAAATTTCTTTCCCATGAGTATGGTCAATGCTACATCTTGTGATTCAGAATGTTAGTGACTTTTCTGTCTCTTCTGAGTAGTGCATTTCTATGGCTCTAATAGCAGGGGTGTGGGTGGGTGTGTGGGTGGTTGCAGTGGGTGGAGAGGGGACTGTGTCACAGTAGATCAGTGTAATTCCTACCCGGCAGATGCAGGCCAGATTGAGCTGAAAGGATAAAGATGTTACCAAAGAGCAGCGGCTACAGCCTAAACAACAAATGACTGCATGTTGTGTGGTGTGTGTATGGCTGTGTATGACACTGTGTGTGTGTGTGTGTGTGTGTGTGAGAGAGAGAGAGAGAGAGCGATTTTGTCCTACTGTATACTGACCGCATTACCAGCAGGCCACTTTAGCAGGGTCCTACTTAGAGCTGCCGGGGCCTCTTATAGCTGCTTAAGATCTGCCATGGGAATGGAAGCAGATCTGCAATCATCTGTTCAATGAATGTAATGCAGCCATCTTGGATTTTGACGTTGGTGTCGGTGAGATTCCTCCAACTGAGAACTCCGCCTTGGGACCTGAAATTCCAGCTTTCCAGTGCAACTAGAATGCTACATTATTTCAGCTTAACATCCACAAGTTAATACACACATACTGTATATATACTCCATCCTCCACAATAACAAATAACAAACAATATACTGAACATCAGCATCTTCATGATGGATGTTTTATTACAGGACATTATAAACTGGTAACTGAGTGTATATACTGTGTGATCAAGATACATGTACATACATGTACATACATAATTAAGCAGCTACCTCTGAAGCTGGAAAATGAAGATGAGGCAAAAATGCCCAAAACTGCAGTTCCTCTAATGGCCACTTGAGGCAGCGTCAATCCCCAAGACCCCCCCTGTGAAAATGTTGATGTTTACAGCCTGGTACAAAAACAGTTTGGTTCTCTCTAGCTGATTTCAACATTCATTTCAACTGTACAGGGGACATTTATATTTATATTAAGGCCCAAAGTTAAGCATATTTAGGGGTGTGGCTGTCTGAGTAATAGACTGTCTGCTGCTAGTGTCCTCGCTTTCCAGTGAGATCCCCTAAAAATATTTATTTCAGTTGTCTTTTTTTAAACTTTTCACTCTTTGTATGTTGATTTTACTGTTAGGCCCCACTTTTACACACACTTATATTGCTCTGCGCACAAAATGCTCTTTTCAAAATTAAGCTTTTGAGTTATTTTTTTTTAACCAACATCAGTCCCAATCATAAATATCAAATATTCATTAATTTTCTGAATTTTAACCCTTTAAACACCAGTTTTTTGTCATGATGCCACTATCGTTTTAGGTGAAAACAAGACCAAATACAAAACACATACACAAAAAAATTATTTAAATATACTACATGCTGCTTTTTTTTTTTATCCCAGCCTGGGATATGTTAATGATTGGCAGCAACACTGATTGTGACAGTGCACCTAATGGAAACAGCATGTGTGTTCTCCATATGCCAAATGTGGTACAAAAAAAGAAAAGAAAAGAAAACAAAAGAAAAGAAAAGAAAAGAAAAAAAGACTTTATCAGGTGGAAAGTAGTAAAAATAACATATCCCAAGGCAAAAGCCCAGAATGACACACAGAAATAATACAATGCATGTTTTTATGCTTTGATGGCGATGGGATCAAAAATATCAGTTTGAATGGGTTTCAATGGCACATTCTTTTGCACTTAACAGTCTGAATGTAACAATTTAGTACAATACAGTGTATTCAGTACTGCCGTGTATTTTAGACTTATTGTAGGAGCTGAGCTGGAAATTCCAAGATAAAACAAAAATACATAATCAAACAAAATTTTATGCCAAAATTATTTTAAAAAATGTAGAATGAAAAGTGTGTAAAATGCACCAAACAGTCCCAAAGGATTAATATACTAAAATTAACTGTGGTCATTTTTAGGATTTTTATGCTTATAAACAATGTAGATTTCAGAGCAAACACACTTTTAAAAAAAAGACTTATATTGCAGTCAGACAATGCCCAACAGTGCAGACTGCTCTCAGATGGAGAAAAAGACAATTTTCCTAAAAGCACTCAGTATGATTTGGTTACAGGCGATGGAGCTGTGCTGGATTGAATCAGATTTCTGGCTGTGAAGAAATAGAAATCAGAGTAAGAGCTACCAGCCTCAGCCAATGAGCCTGCACTGTGGAGGCCAAATATCCGGAAATGTTCTCTGTGGGAACATCCCAAAGCTTTTCCCAATATGAAACTGCACAATCCCCATGAAAAGGAAAGATACAGTACTCATAATAAAAAAGGACCCAATACAAAAAGAAGGGGAGATAAATTAAGACAACTATACAAAGTGTATGTGGCAGCTGCTGGGAGGCTTGATGCTTGCCGGGAGTGAAAGGAGATTATGTTAAAGCCTAAATGAGGCTTTTACATTTTCTCAAATCCTGCAGGCATAATCTAATCTTATCCGTCTCAATCCAATTTTTAATGCTGGCTACACATAGGATTAAAGCAGTGCAGTTTGCTTTGTAGGCCATTTGACAGTGGAGCAGCATCTGTTGCTGATGGCTGGAAGATGTGCAGGTTAAAGTGGTAGAGATCAGGCAGGGAGGAAAGGTCAAGCTGGGTTTGATGTTTACAGCGGCAGATCTGCAGGATTCATAAGCACGGAGCAAAAACCATTAAATATGGTAATGTTGCTCTACGGGGACAGTGATGACTCTTTCTGCCATACGTTTGGCATTTCATTACATTTGATTCATTAAGCCTTTATGAGCAAATTGGCTTGATTTCTTTCAGAAACATGGGAAAAAAGCAGCAGTGAGCAACTTGAGCAGAAATGACCCAAACATATGCAAGAGATTGCTATAATTGATAAAAACAATTCCCTGAAAATGAACAAAAAACAAAAGTTAAAAAACAAACAAACAAGGAAATGAACTGAAAAAGTATAATTTATTTTAATATAATATAATATAATATATATAATATAATATAATATAATATAATATAATAATATAATATAATATAATATATAATATAATATAATAGAATAATAGTAATAGTAATAATAATATAAATAATATAATATAATCATAATTTTCTAAATCTTCCAATTTCCTGCAATGTGTGTGCAATTCTCTTAACAAGTTGCTCATTGCCTTGCCCATGTCTTTGAAAGAATTCACCCCAATTTGCTCAGAGTTCAAAGGTTTAAATACATGTGAAAGGCTTCTCAAAGCAGCACAAGAAATGTGATGGCAAGCCAGGTTTCAAAAGGTTTAAGTATTTATCATCAAAAGCACTTCATGGCCATAAACTGCCATTCATATACAAGGTATTAAAGTCTTTTTTCAGAAAACTTTGTTTAAAACTGAACTACAATTTACCATAAATATCCATATAGATAAATAACAAACAAACAAACAAACAAACAAACAAACAAATAAATAAATATCACTCAATCAACCAAACAACCAACAGACCATGTATGTAGTAATAAATTCTCATTTTCTCCCCTCTTTCTAAAAAAATATATATCAATACACTGCCCAGTGTTTCCATTGTTTTTCATAAATTAGCCTGAGAACATGGAGGCAGCTTTGAGTCATGACCTCCCAGACGAGGGTAGCAGGTCATCTCGTCCAGGTCAGATTTCTCCGGAACAGATGGTTGCTCTCCAAACTGCAGAGCTCTGCTGTGTGGATGATACAAGATTAAAGACAAACTGATTTTAATCAGGTAAACTTCTCCTACTGCACAATTAGTGCAAAGCAAGCTGCAGAAAATACCCAGCAGCCCATAATATGAGACACAATTATCTACTACTGCTACGGAGTGGACTTATTGTATTTAGCCTTACTACTTTTTTTTTTTTTTTTTGGAAAGGTGTGATTTTCACACAAACAAAATCAACAACAAAACACATGAACTGAAGTATACAAAACGTGAATTACAGACTGAGACGAATAACTTTGTAATAATGTATAATAACTGTTGTTGAAAATGGCATTATATTTGGTGAAAAGTACAAATACTATTATTAAACAGATTCTTTTTTTTATAAAATTAAATTGCCAGTCATGCATCATGCTGTAAACTCAACAGCTAAAACTTTGCTGAAGCTTGACTGAGTGTTGGTATTTGTGATAAAATGGCATGACACAGAGTCCTGTTGAAGTCTTAAATAAAATTAAAGAGAGAGAATTAGTCTGAATAATGTATAGCCTTTTCAATGAGGTTTAGTGTTTAGGTTAGGTTTAGTGGTTTAATTTTGATTATATAATTTCCACAAACACTCATCTTGTCTCAAGTCACTGAGAATGCAAATTTGTTAAAATGGAAATAATCCAGTGAACAAATAACTTTTTGTTATGCTTACTTTATTTATCAAATGCAGTCAGTTTCATAAATACTCTTCAGTAAACACAACTGCTCAGTTAAGTCAGTGGTTTGATTAAGCTGCTATCACTTCAAAAAGACACTTGTCATTGTTTCAATCACAAACTTCAAATTAAAACAAACAAAATCGGACTTAAACCTTACAAATAGATATACAGTAAACATAACGTAAGAGTAGTTATATTTAATAACATTAAGTTACATAAAGTAAGATCAACTTTTCCGATGTTACAGTGTCTTTCGATGTTATAGGTTTTAAAATTCACTGGTCAGGAAGCTGGAGGAACTTTGTTGATATAAAGATGTGACTAAGCGTTTAAATAACTATCTATCTTTAAATTATATTTTTAAAGAGGCACTTGGAGGATCCAAGACTTTAACAATTATCTAAAATTTTAGAAATTCTAAATCATAGAATTCTGAGTGTTTATAGATTTTTTTTAAATTAGCGCTGGTCATTGTTTGCCTCATGACACTTAAGACTGGAGTTCATGGCATGTAAGTCACTTTAATAAAAAGCATCTTTCAAGAGGAAAACGTAAAAAAAAACATACGCAACATGAAAAACAGCCATAAATACAGACTTGGGAGGATCAAAACATCATGAAATAAAATAGATCTTGCTCTTTTCATTTCTTATTCTATCACTGCCTGTGAACAAATTACAGCTCATTCAGGTTGCCATCCACTCTGTCATGAACTCATGGTGCTATCTGACCTGCCCACATGGTATTAGAAGTCCTGGCCCCATTAAGCATTGGAGCCTGGAACAACTCATCCTCTACAGCCTGGTCAGCCTGTGGGTCATGCTAAAGGTGTTTATATAAGCTGTTTGAATAATGATACAGGAACATGATGGCAGATAGCGAGAGTGAACAAATATTTGACAGAGGACGAGCAGCTGTTTGTCAGGATGCCATTAAGCCTGTGGGTTGCATAGCACCTTCAGCTAAATGCTTCAGTTTGTCCCCTCTGACTGTCCCACAGCTCAGCCGCTGCAGCGTCAAATATGACAAAGATGTATAAAACATGTCATACAGATGTGTCCAAAGGCAAAAGGATCAACAAACATGCTGAACATTGGCTATTTTTGGCAGTTGTATATGATACAATCAGACAGGATTTTACAAGCATGGAGTGTTATGACTGGGGTAATCTTTTTAACCTGCCAAGGTTAATAGCAATACTACCATTGATCCCGCCTGCACTGCTACAAAAAATGAGCCAAATAAAACTTTTCGTTCATAACGACCCTGAGTCTTTTGTAGGAGCCATGCTTTACTGTGAAACTTTAACAATCCATCTGCAATACTTTGCAGTTGGCTTGCAGGTTCTCAGTTTGACACCTGTCTCAGCAAAGGGGAAAAGACGGCAATGGCTAAAAGGTTAAAAGCTTTTTTTATTGTATTAAATATTTTAAAATCAAGAAGTGGATACGTTTCTACAAGTTTTCTTCAAGCTCTCCCATATAAAAAAACGTCAGTCCTACTTATCAGAGGAGGGGAGCAGGCCAAGGGTCAGCGGCCCCACAGGTCTCTTACTTCTACAGTCCACAGCTTTACATGTTTGGTGACGGTCCTCTTGGAGCTGACACCATAGGACAAGGCTGGTAACACTTCAACCATCTAGACGCTACAACTCTTCCCTTTGTCAGTGGTGCCTTGAGAAGACCCCTTCCTAGGAGCACATGCAGAATGAGACACCGATTGGTCATTTCAATACAATATTCTGTCACTCAGTCACATTCACACCATAACTGCGCAGAGAGGGAGCACACACAAGAATGAGACAGCAGCGATGCAGCACATGTCTAAATAACCTGTAACCACACCCTGAGTCACAGCCATGACTTACAGCAAATGTGACATCCCTCCAACACACACGCACACACACACACACACACACACGCAAAACCCCTCCCAAGTGACAATTAGTGTGAAGGCAAATCAGTGTACAATTAGAATACATTTCTACGTCTTACAAAACTAACAAAGGGGCCTCATTTGCAGCCCGTTCTCATTCCAAAATTGTCAAAAAACAATGCTTTTGCAGTGCTTCTGGTGCAAGATCCCGATGCAAAAACCCACCTTTCGCATGATACGCTGCAGGGCAGCGTCAGCTGAGAAAGCAGCCGGACAGAACTGTTTGCAGTATTATTATATGCCGCCAGATTGCACCTGCTGTAGCAGCATGATATTCGGACGGTTGACATCAGTTGAGAATGCAACTGGATGGAACCTGTCGAGTCTGCATAATACGCCACAGGACATATCATGCAGACTCGACAGCTTGCCATGTGCCTCATTCCCTTAATCATAACCATCCGTACCATCCGTACCATCCGTACCCTTGTTGTCTAATCCTAACCATACGGCCCAGCGTGTGCATTTATTAATGTTCCAGCGCTGGTTACCATGTGCTTGTGTTGTGTAAATATGCATTTACATACTTGCATCATCATCCCACCATGTCCATTTGTTGACATCCTGGTAGCAGCATCCTAGAATGTCAACAGCAGATGCAGTTGGATACATAGAGCGTAATTTGAACATGGGGGAGTCCACTGCAAAGCAGCAATATGTGATGACTTGGGATGAAAACGTGTTGGTTGTGGATTGATACTCTCCTCTCCCACATGCTCATTGTCAATGCCATTGCATGCCATGATGAAACCAAACTGGCACAACTGCCAAAAAGTTTTCATATCTGGTGGGGCGCCAGCTGGGTAGGCGGTCCTTCAATGTGGCCCCAGGACACACCGCTGAATAAAAAAAGGCCATGTGCAGCCTGGACAACCTAGAAATTTGGTTGGAGCAGCTGGATCTCTAGACGAATTGAGGAAGCATTAGATGCATTCTCACATGTACATACAGTTTTTGTGATCTGATCGCCGATGTACGTTATTAGGTGTAAACGAGACCTCATCAGCATTGTAGTAGTACTGAACTGTGTCTTTTTGATAGTTTGCAGTAACAATTTGGTGATATCATTTTCTTTTATTTCAAATGTTTTTTTATTCACTGACAATATTAAATAAAACAGTAACTGTAAGAGACATTTTTTTCTACCCCCCAAACAACATTTACCTGTATCACAACACATCCATCCCATCAAAACACAACCAAAGACACAGATACCCACAGTGATATAATTTTCTTAAGGAACTATGCATGATTATTAATTTAGATTAACATTTAAAAAAAATGTCGTGTACCCCCTACAGTACTTCAGTGTACCCTTAGTGGTACATAGGTTTACCCCTATTTGAGAAACACTGGTCTATAGTACATGACATCTTTGCACTATGCTACCCTTCATAAAAAAAGTTTTTCATACATTTAAAAATATAACTCAGTATCATGGAAATGGAAATGACTGTAAGTAAAATAAAAATACATAATCTTTTAAATTGTATATGGTGTATCAGGATATGAGTGGAGAACTAACTACAGCACACATTGAATGAGTAATACTGAGTGAATGAAATGCTTATCACAGGATCTAGAGATTGTTTCTTTACCAAAGGCTCACCACTGACAAATGAAGACAATGGAAAGCCTTGAAAATGCTTTTTTTTCCCACCAAGCTGTATTCCCTCTAAACTCACAAATGGCTGACCTTTGAAAATTGCTGTGTTTAAGCCTTTGCTTTTTAGCCTTCTGTAAATGTCACATAATGTTATTGGGCTCTGGCAGCACAGGATCATTAATCTTTCTTGTGCAGGCTGGCTGAGGGAAATACGGCGGGTAGAGCAGCTATATCACTAAGTAGGGACATCAGAGCAGAAGTGTAAACATCATTTGGACACTGCAGTTTTTCTGCTCAAATGGGTTTGATGTTGATGAAGAGAGACCTTCTTTTCAAAGTGCAGTGATGCACAGTGTTTGATCGATACTTCCAGGAAGGTTGGTAGTTATTGCACCAGTGAAAGAGGTGGAATCTTTCTCTTCCACAAAGATAGAGAACAAAGTTGTCTTCTGTGCTCCATTTTTCCACTCAGGCAGATAATGATGCTGGTCATGAATATGCTGAAGCTGAAGGCAGAGATTCTTATGCTGAACTTTTTATTCCATAACATATTGGATTTGATTTGCTAAAAGTAAATTCTACAGCTGAAATTTCAGAATATTTTGAGAAATCAGGTCATTTGGATAGAATCAATACTTGGTGCGACTGCTATTTTAGTGTAGTTTTTCTCATTTTTCAACATTTTTTTCTGCATTTTTGCTCACCTAAAACCTGAGAACCTGCTGGTAGACACAGCCTGCTGGTAGACACCAAAGGTGAAGGAGGTCTTTTAGACTCGGTTGACCTGGGAAGGTTCTTTTTTTTTATAATTCAAAGTTTTTATTGTATTTTCATTAATATAACAGACATACGAAAATCAAACACAACAGACAAAATGGAGGTCAAAATAGTATTAAAGAAAAAAAAAAAATAATAAAATAAAAAATAATAATAAAAATAAATAAATAAACTAAAAAAAAACAGGCAGGTAAGTACATAGATAGGGCAGGCAAATTAACACATTTGTCTTTCAAAATCATCCCATTTTTCTTTTATCATATCATTTTCACAGTTTAATCTCCCCAACATCTTTTCGCATGCCACGGTCCCCATCATCTGTGTCTTCCATATATTCAGTGTGGGAGCTTGGGGTTTCTTCCAACACCTCAGAATAATCCGTGCACATGTTATTAGGCCAGTTTTTAATATTAATATTCTAAAACTCTTCTGTCTCCAAGGAGACATAGTCTTGGTGACCTGGGAAGTTCACAATTTAATGATTTGCTCATATAATCTATAACTTTTTTTTCCCACAGGGGGAGGGTCTTAGAACATTCCCACAATGCATGGATAAATGTGCCACTTTCTGCTCCACACTTCCAACATAGATCATTATTAAGTAGTCCCATTCTGTTAAGTCTTGATGGTGTAAAATAATACCTATGAATTATTTTATATTGAATAAATTTACCTCTGGCTTCTTCTGTTATGTATTCTTCAGTGTTGGAAAGAATCCCCTCCCATATTTTTTCATCCAGTGTACAAGATAGATCTTTCTCCCATATCACCCTGACCGTTACAACCATTATTGTTTGTCCAAGGACACATCTCATACCATCTTGAAGCTTTATGATGTATTTTGGGTAGTTGTAAGTAGCATTCGATCGGACTTCTATTCTGAACAACAGGAACCACCTCTTTAATACAATGTCTAATCTGTAAATACTTCCATAAGTGGCCTCTACCCTCTAGATTAAATTTTTCTTTGAATCTGATATATGAAAGAAAATTGCCGTTTCAAATAAATCATCTAATATTCTAATGTCTTTTCTTAACCACTGAGCCCAATAGATAGGCTGTCTTCCTATCTTAATTTTCGGGTTGTGCCATATGGATGCATATTTTTGAGTATACTGAGAGATTTTACATCTCTTATGTACCTCTTGCCAGACCGTTTTTGAATGCTCTAGAATAGGGTTGTTAACCTTATTCTTCTTATTTTTAATTGTTTGTGCTAGAGCCTCCATAGGTTTAAAAGGGGAGGTGAGTTCCCGCTCAATCAGGACCCAGTCCAGATCAGCATCAGCTTCAACCCAATGTCCTGTAAGCTTGGACATCTCAAAGGCAACACTATAATATTTTATGTTCGGCAATGATAGACCCCCTCTTTTCTTGGATTCACATAATTTATCCAAACGAATTCACGTTTTTTTTCCATCCCAAAGAAATTGGGATTGGGTTTAATACTTTTTCCATATTAGTTGTCATAATGGGAAGGTTCTTATGTGGGACAGGAACTGGGAGGCCAGGAGGGATGCAGCTACAGTGGTTGTTGAGGCGAAAACCCAAGTGGGGTAAGATTTTGGGGGTGCGTTTGAAAATAACTTTTACTTGGCTTCAAGGAAGTTCAACTCCAGAAAGGAGAGCAGGGCTTGGCTGAGGCTATGTTCAGGAGGGGAGGAGAACTGTTGATCCTGATGCTGTTGATGGAAAGAGCATTTCGAGGAACTTCCAACCACAACCACAATGTTCTCTGTGGATGAGGCAAAGTCTGATGACTCAGGTGAAGCTCACCCTATATTCCTGGCAGAAGTATTTGAGTTTATTAAGAGGCTCTTCAATGGCAAGGTGCCAGCTGTGGATCAGATTCACCCTGAGATGTCAAAGGCTGGGCAGTCCCAGCTGACACTTCAATGCCACGTGGAGATTAGGGCTTAGTGCCTGGAATTGTGATCCCCATTTTTAAAAAGGGGTACCAGAGAGTGATATTCAACCATCTGCGTATCACACTGGGGAAATCTTCCTGGAAAAGCACAGCCAGGGTACTGGAAATAAATCTCTGGCCAATTGTTGAACCTCATTCTGCCTTGGGGAGTCTTGAGGGGGTTACTGCAGCAGCATGGGGTAGCCATGCAATCCAATATGATCTCAGGGTGCAGCTGGAGGGAAGGTGTCTAGTTTGGGAACTGAATACTGTCTCTGTTTTTTTTGCAGATGATGTGGTCCTGTTGGCTTAATCAGAATGCGACCTCAGCACTTACTAGGGTAGTTTACAGTTGAATGTGAAGTGATTGGGATAAGAGTCAGCACCTCCAAGTCAGTGGCCACTGTTCACTGCTTGAAAACAGTGGATTGCCTCCTCTGGAAAGAAGTAAGTTTCAACCTCAAGTAAAAGAGTTCAAGTGACTCTGGGTTTTGTTTGATGAAAGTGCAGATACAGTAGGTTAAAAGATTCTTCCATAGGGTGCTGGGCTACATCTTTGAGACAGGGCAAGGAGCTCAAATATCTAAAGGGAGTACAGATTTCAGATGCTGCTCTGTGTGTTTAGAGGATCCAGTTAAGGTGGTTCGGACATTTAATCGAGATGCCTCCAAGGGACCTTCCATTGGAGGTTTTCTGGGCACATCCAACTAATAGGAGACCCAGCCTGGTGCTGTCTCTTCAACACCACATGATATAAATCTGTGCTTGAAAAAAAAGGTGCGAAAGCTTCAGTAATTCTGGTCCTGAGACTTCATTGTTAGAAATACATTACATAAAGTACTAAAGTTGCATGCATCTCTGTAAAAAAGATGATGGCATGAGATCCAATCAAAGACATTTGATTATAATAGACGCAGCAGTCAGTAGCTCCTCAAATCCTTACTATTGTTTTGCCATATTTTCTATTTTTTTGACTCCATGGCTCCTTCTGCTGAAGCAAGACTTTTCTGCAATGGAGAAGCACTCATCAACATAGGGAAAAGTTGTGTGGGGTTTTGGAATAATGCAGCACACTGCGATAGGATCTTCACCAATGGCATATGCCGAGCGGCCAGTCAGACCAAAGGGGAGAAACTACTTTCTACTTTCTATTATGAATACTCTTTTCACTGCTAACAATCGAAATCAGTCATAGTCCAGTCAATTACAGTCATAGGCAGTGTCCTTATATAGGATCCTTATAGCGTGAGGGTAGAATCTCCACCTGAGCCTCTCAGTGTTGGCCTGGTGTGTCTAGTACCTTCATCCTGAACTCTAGGGAGAAAAGGCCGTCATCTGGGTGGTTGGGGTCCTGAAACATTGTTGTAGCCTTATTCCTGCAGCCGATGGTTTAAATGTACTTTAGGCAGGGTAGAGCGTTGCCTATTGTATGTTCTGCTGAACAAACCATGACCATAAACACAGCAGCACAGCTGGTTTGTGCTTTGCAGTTGTGGAAACGCACGAGATCATGGTTTGACTTGTCATGATGTGTCTAAGGCAGGCTGACCCAGACCCATTAAAAACAAGGTACGATTTTTGGAGTATTTTTTTCTTGCACTGATTAAGAGCTTGTAATAAGGTTTCATCCATCCATCTGTCCATCCATTCTTGTCTGGCCTTAGAATAACACTGTCACCATGAGCCTCGACTTTAGGTTCAGACACACAAAGTCAGATGCAATGCCTGCTTTACTGACTATGCTGCACCAATAATGTTTCAAGTTTTTCATGTTTTAAGGTATCCAAGACTATCATAGTCATCATAGTTCTTTAAACTTTTCCACAGTTCAGACCAAAATGGACAGTTTCCACATGCAGCTTGGGTTGCAACACATTGGGTTCAGGTGTGAAAGTGAAGTCTCTTTCTTTCTACATAATGTCTGCAGTGCCTTTAGTAAATTAACAATGGGCTTAAACAGTGTAAAATGTGTGTACATTTTATTTTACCATGAACAAACACACACTTTTTGTCACTTTGGTAGATGCGTAATGAACAAAACATTTGGACTTATGTAAGCACTCACACACACAATCTGAAGATGGCATGTCACACAAGAATGCTTCAGTTGCCAATTAGACTCTCAGCAAATTGAAAAGAAACTTTGGTTGTGCTGCCAGCAGGCCTTGTTGGCATTCACATGGTTGTGGCAGGTAGTGTCACTGGATGGTGACAAACTGTTGTTTTCTGCTTCACAACACCAGCAGCCTGAAGCACTTTCAGACTTTCATCAAGTACGCACACACACACTCAAACACATACACATGCACACACATACACACACACACACACACACCCCTTCACAAATACAAGAGAATACACAGAGGCGATCATGCATACATGGGTGTACACATGCATGCACATGCACACACTTTCCACTAATTTCCACGCACGCACGCGCACACACAGACACACACAGACGTCAGAGCTTCTCAAGCATGTCACAATGTCATCTCAGCCCTGTGGAGTCACTTTATTATAAAATGTAGAAAATCCATTCAATATTATTTAATCAGATGAAAAGATAAGGCATTTCCAGGTCATTAATCACGAAGACCCTTTCAGAGGGGGCCCTGTCTTCCTCCACGCAGAACTCTCAATCACAATCATTTAGGAGAAAGGAGGCAGATATAGGGGATAGACTGGATTCAAAGGGTCTGAATAATTTCCTAAACAGCAGCAGCCCCTCTCCCTAATGGAATAAACTAAACATCCCCTGAGACAACATGTAACATACTGATAGAGCCTCTGGCTTGATCTTTTCCCCATGATGCCATGCTGTTTTATATCTAGGGGTTTTGTTAATTATTTTGTCATTGGTTTTTAATGGATATGAACAGTAGTAGCAGTGACATTACATGTTTTACTCATAGACTTTACATAAAGATGGAAAAGGCATCTCTACCTACACCCACTGTACAAAAATGTAGCCAACAAATCCTGGAAATGTGTGCTGCTATCCACTTATTAGGGCATCAAGTAATTAAAACCAAACCCATTAGAAAAACAACCACTTGAGTAAACATCTAACTACCTAACTAATAAGGAACTACCTAAGACCTACTAAAATGAGTAAAACAATCTTTGGAAAAAATTGATTTGATGTGTACGTGAGTTTTTAGTTTGGCCCAGGAAATGTCATGAGGGCCAACCCCCCAGAACCCCTTTCTAAAATGATGGATGATAGACAAAGTGATGGACATACAGTGAGTTTCCATTACCCTCAAATTGTGGAAATTGAAAATGAAAATATAAAATATGAAATTAGAAAAATCCATATTTTGCAAAACTGCTATAGGTCACATGATACCACGGCTATGTGCTTGTTCATAGCAGCTGGTTCCCTACAGGAGGTGTTATTGCATTGCATAACTCCTCAAACGTTGGAATGATAACAAGCTCGACAGACTGACATCTCTCAGTAAATGTCTGTATACCACCTGAAACTCAACCTCTGATCTCCCCTCTTTGGTCTCTCTGTTACTATTGAGAACTGCTGCTCCAAGCTGAGGAATTCAGGGGTCTTTTTCATGTGGATAATGTGTCTCTGTGTGAGAGATGAAAAGGCAGAGTGGTGATGCACCTGCACTGGTAAAGTTGTTGCAGTTGAATGACATGTTGAAGCTGTGCCAAAGGTGGGAAGGTCTTACATTACCAGTCAACTCACATCCCAATTCAAACCTATGATGTTTGGGTTTGACCAAATTATCATAATGGCTTTCCTTTGCAGGGGGGGTATGTCTCTTCTCTTGAGACGGAGTGAGGAAGAGTTTGATAAGAACCACTGCGTCTTCATATTAAAAAAAAAAAAACAGCTGAGATGCTTCAGTCACCTCATAAAGAGGAAGACAACATTCTCTAGAAGTTTTCCTAGATCATCCATGATAGGAGGCCTTGGGAGGCAAACCCAGAACCTGCTGTAATGCACTGCACTTGTATAGTGCTTCTGTAGCCTTTATGACCACTAACTCACTACATGTCATATTCACACATATTCACACACTCGTGGCAGAGGCTACCATACGTGGTGGCACCTGCTACTCAGTAATCAGCCACATGCACTCACACTCTGACGCAGCATCATGTACAATTTGGGATTCAGTATCTTGCCCAAGGATACTTTGACATGTTGCCTGAGGAGCCGCTGACCTTCCGATAAGAGGACGACCTGCTATACGTCTTAGCCACATCCCCCGATATATACTGTAAAATATATCCTATCTAGTCTGAGGATGCCTCAGGATCCCCTAGGAGAAGCTGAAGGATGAGGCTGAGGAAAATGACGTCTGAGGGGCCATTCAAATAGCAATGGCATTTTGGGGGCCTGAAAGTGCAAACTTTTGAAATTGGGCTCCAGAGTGTGATCTTTTGAAAAAGCCACCCCTTCTGTTGATGTGAGAACTGGCAATGCCACAATGGTGACATCATGACTGCACTTGGTGCACGCACATGGGGTTCAACTATGGTTTGCCATTTCAGAATCAAACTGCCAACTACTGGCCTGGCATGCAGAACTACGACTGCATACTACAGCATTTTTGGTTTTTGCGGATCCGTGTACAAAGAAAAAATGCAAAGGAAAGACTTTTCTGTTTTTAGTAAAGGCATTCTTGTCAACACGGCCTGAGATACATTCTCTACCTTTGCTGTTATCTGCCTCAGGATTAACAGCAAAGATTGGATGAATGGGTGGATGGACTGGGGTTTGCAACTTTTATGACAGTACATATAGCAATTTGTCATAAGTTTTGCATTGCAAAATAAAAATGTTTCCAGGTCATCTTCTTGTTAATGTATTGATAGTTTTACTATTTTTCTTTGTTTGCAAACTACATTACAGAAGTCCTGGTTTCACATATTGCCCATGTGCAGGAGCCTTTTAAAACCAAAGTAGACCTGTATGATTAAGCCTTTTGGTTTTGTTGCAGCTAAATATACCGCAGGTCCACCCTATTTTGTGCCCATCTGAAATAACATGGGAAGGTTGGAATCATACCCCTCCAGTGGCCAAGGGATGACAGAGGCAGTCTTGATTTCAGAAAGCATCTCAGATTGGCATCACAGTTAGCTAGCCAGCTGACTGGCAAGTCAAAGTAGTGCAGGCTGACTCAAAATCTGAATGCATCCCAAGCTGCAGACAAGGTCAGAGCCAGTGAGTGTGTAATAAATCGGGAGGGAGTGTGCCGAAGCCATTATCTTTCCCTCTCTGCTAGCAGAGCAGTGCAGTGACCTGACATTATAACAAATGGAGGGGAAAACGCTGCATGAGATGTAAATTCCCTCTCTGCTCCCCTATGAATGGCGGAGTCTCTTCAGAAAGTGAGGCACTGACCCGTGGCGTCCACTAAGATCTGACATGGAAGGATTAGAGAGATGGAGGGATGCCAGTGGAAAGAGGTGGGGGAGGAGAGATCCTGCATAACGGAAGGCTGTGTAAAAGGGAATTATGATTGCAGAGGATAAATTAGATGTCACGGCAAGCTACATATAACTGTCAGATGGACTTCTGCAGGGCTCTGAACAATAAGTGACAGGCAGTGGGAAAAGTAACATGTATGAATGTATGTTCCTCTCTATATGGCAGTAGATTTATCACACATTTTTAAAATGAAAAATGAAAACTCTACACAAATTTTAATATTTGTAAATGTAAAAAATACAAAGACACACAATTATACTTTTAATCATTATAGTGTGTATTTTTTCACTTGATATAGAACTCGGTCGCACATTTTACCCTACTTGCAGTCTTTTTACTGAGCTGTCAAAGAATTTTTTAATTCAATCTGACCCTTTATGGCATCTAACCCTATTTCCCCAAATTGCAAACACTTCCTTCAGTAATTAAAGTTCTGTTTGGTTAAGTAGACTTGTTTTTCACTTGTTGGTGTGTTTTTAATATTTGTGATTCTTTTCAATACTTTTTAACGCCAAATGACTGTCAATCTGAAGATGAATTATAATTAAAAATCCAAATAATTTTAGTACTGTATTAGGGCTGTCAAAATAATGTGTTAATTCTGATTAATTAACCACATAAAAAATAACACCTTAAAATAATTAATACTGATTAATTGTGTTCCATGGTGCCCTTTGACCTGGTGCATCATTGAAGGCCACAGTGGCTTTGTAACATGATTTTTCGTACCATTGAAGTACTTTAAGTCTGAAATATCACCGCAAAGCAAAGCATTTAGCAGCGAACCTGGAGGTCCAAGCTAGCACAGCCTCTGATGCTAACACTAGTAGCCAGCCTCATCAACCCACACTGGACCAGACTTTAGATGCAAACTAAGTCTTCCTGTTACTGACTAACTCACTCGCTTGCCAAGTGCATTACAATGGACTGCAGAGCAGTTTGGTTGGTATAGGACAATTTGGGTTTTCAGAGGTTCTACAGATAACGTCCTCTGACACAGATTACAAGCCATCATTGAGGACACAACTGTGTCCAAAATCCAGCAGCTTTCAGGCACAGAGAGGAAGAAAAAAAATGTGGTGGCAGGGGTTGGCTTTATTGCGCTGACTGGGGATAACTGAACTTCAGTTCGCAATCAGAGTTACCTCTGTGTTACTGCACTTGTCACTGATGTGAGTGGAAACAGTCATTTGCAACCATACTAAAAAGTATAAAATTATTTATTGATTCATTCATCTGCCTAAATTCAACTGAATTGAATACTTTCATGGCAAAAATTGATATATGCGATTAATTTAGATTAATTAATCACAGAGCATGTAATTCATTAGATAAATGTTCTTTAATCACTTGAAAGCCCTATATTGTCTACAAAACAATCTCAGTAGAGCCAGCTGGGGGCAAGTTGAGTCTGGGGACAATTAGCTACAGGTAAAGAGTCTGCCAGAGTCCAGTTTGGCTTCAGTGGTTGTGATGGTTTTGATGAAAGCTCTTGTTATGTAAAGCAGTCTGACTTACAATATCTGATCATCTGTAGTGTAAGGAAGGCAGAATTAGTGTTGCTAGTCTCAAGTAATGCACATGTTTTCTGTTTGTGACTGACTGCACTCAGTGTTTTATGTCTCTCAGTCAGACAATTAGGCATAAATACAGTCAGTCTTTAGCTGAATAATGTACACGCATGTATAAAATGTCAGAGGATTTGGATTTAGAAGAAACATGCCACAGCAATGCAACTCGCAATGTGGTCTTTACACGTAAAATGTATTTATTAAACTGAACTGACTCAATCATTTTTGTTCCCTTTCTCGCTGTTTTTCCACCTTTGATGAAGGTGCCCGACTTGTGGAAGACCCCCTGCATCGTCCCGGTACCATAAAAAGGACGTCCCAGCGCTCTCAATGACTACAGACCTGTGGCACTCACATCACATGTCATGAAGACATTTGAGAGAATGGTTCTTCAGCACCGGAGGTCGTTCACTACTCACTGCTTTCCAGGACACTCTGCAGTTTGCATACCAGCAGCACATCGGTGTGGAGGATGCCATCATCTTCTTAATCCACAGGGCCCTCACACACCTGAAGAGGCAGGGGAGCACTTTGAGAGTCGTGTTCTTTGACTTCTCCAGTGCCTTTAACACCATCTAGCCCTGCCTCCTGGGGTACAAGCTGCTGGAGATGCAACTGCACCCCAACACTACAGCCTGGATCCTGGACTACCTCACAGGCCGACCGCAGTATGTTGGAGTGGACGGTTGTGTCTCTGAGGTCGTAACGAGCAACACCGGAGTACCCCAAGGAACTGTTCTGGTGCCTTTCCTCTTCACTCTCTTCACCTCAGACTTCCGGTTCAACTCTGGTTCATGACACCTTCAAAAGTTTTTTGATGACTCCTCCATTGTTGGATGTATCAGTGACGACGATGAGGGGGGAGTACAGAGGACTGAGCCAGAGCTTTATCACATGGTGCAACAGCAACCACCTGAAGCTCAGCATCAGCAATACCAAGGAGGTGGTGGTGGACTACTGGAGGAACAGGAGTTGGAAGTGGAGAGGGTGGACTCATATAGGTACCTTGGGGTCCACCTTAACAATAAACTGGATTAGTCTCACAACATGTACGCCCTCTTCAGGAAAGGACAGACCAGGTTGTTCTTCCTGAGGAAACTCAGATCGTTTGGTGTCTGCAGCAAACTCCTGAGGATCTTCTACCAGTGTGTGGTGGCCACCTCACTCTTCTTTGCTGTGGTATGCTAGAGGGGTGGCACCAAGGCTGGTGAGGTCAGCAGGAAAAGTAAGTAAAGTGGTTAAGAAGGCTCGTCTGTGGTAGGCCTTCACCTGGACAATCTGGAGACCGTGGCTGAGAGGAGGATCAAGGACAAAATCCAGACAGTCCTGGACAACCCCTCTCACCCTCTCCATGATGAGCTGTGGCAGATGGGCAGCTCATTCAGCCAGCGCATCATCCCACCCAGGAGCCGAACTCAGCACTTCAGGTGCTCCCTTATGCCCACCGCCCTCAGACTATATAACAGCAGCGGAGGCCACATGCTGTCACTGCACTGATATCCCCCCCAATCGACAATCGAAACACTTTCAATACAGACTCTTGCTCTTAAATATGTATTTTGTACTGCTATTTTTTATTTGTGTCTCTACTTATTATTCAATTTGTATTTTTGTACAGTATATTGATCTTTGTACAGTTTACTGATCTTTTATTTATTATATGTTATTCTATTTGACCTTTACCATTTACCCTGTACTGCTGCAAAACTTGAATTTCCCCTCTGGGGATCAATAAAGGATGATGTTAACTTATCTTTAATAACTGCCATGATGCCGATGTGTTATTGAGGGTTAGGCGAGTTAAAAGCGGCTGATGCAAAAATCCAGGAGCTCTGTGATAGCATAAAAACCAGTGCAGAGAAAAAAGCAGGGAAGAGTTTTGCTGTTTTCACAGCAAGAACTACAAGACTCAGGTTGTGGCCGGGACCAACTCCTTCATCAAGGTTCATGTTGGAGGAGAAGAACATTTTCACCTTTGTGTTTACAAAACCGTCCCACATGCAGGAGAAAAGTAGTAGCTCAGAAGTAGAGTGGGTCATCCTCTAATCAGAAGGTCAGTGGTTGGATACCCAGCTCCTAATCCTAGGGCAAATTACTGAACCCCAAATTGCTCCCGATGCTACGTCATCGGAGTGTGAGTGTGTGTGAATGATTACTGAGTAGCAGGTGGCACCTTGTATGGTAGCCACGGCCACCAGTGTGTATGAATAGGTGAATGTAACAGTGTAGTGTGAAAAGCGCTTTGAGTGATCAATAAGACTAGAAAAGTGCTTTACAAGTACAGTCCATTTACCATTTATATATTTCTTTGTTGTTATATCCAGTTATACATTTCTTTTTAGGAGAAAATGTTCAGCACCAACTAGTACAAATTAGGCTCCTTCAGCTGTGACTGTCTGTTGCTGCTACTGTTCCCTCATCTTAAATAAGTTTGCTTACCTTAGCCAACCCCAAACCTTTGATTGCAGAGCAGAACAAAAATTGACTGGATTTTTAAATTTTGTTTTTGTGGTCCTATTCAGATCAAAAATGATTTGTTTGCAGTAAAGCATAATGTCTCAATTTCACCCTTGTGTGTATTTGCACAACACACTATTAATAAAAAAAACAAAGACAAAATCATAAAGGATTACTTTACAGTCCAGGTGTTTCATTCTGTCAGATTGTTATTTCATAAACTAAAAGCCTCCTCTGCGTGCTTAAAATGATTGTGAGCACTTCATATACTGTACTTGATGCAATCCTTAAATGATATTAGAAAAAAAAACACAATTGGTTGAGATCTGCAGGATTTGACTTGCTGCAGTTTGTTAATATGAAGATGGCCTTCACTTCAGAAATTGGTTTTGCTGACCTCGGCAGGTTCTTTTAACATTACAATTACAGGTTGATGTTTTTTTTTGTTGTCGTTTTTTGATTTTACAACTATTAACATGCATTTCTCAGTACTGAGTTCAATTTTTTTAAATTCTTCATGTATACATGCAAAACATAGACAATATTCCTATTAAACTGTTTATACGGATAACAAATAAGTATATTCCACTAGCACTAGTTGACACACAGCTGCGCATACGCTGATTAATGTACCCAATATTACGTCAATATATAGAAAAGTATAACTGCTGGAGCTGCTAATCATTTTGCTTCTTGCCATCATTGCATCAAGGTTTTTTCAGTTTCCTCCAGCCTCAGACTTGCTGGACTGTGCACACACAGCTTCCCTCTTACATTACTTCAACCTCTTTCTTAAAAAGGTTGTTGCTGCAATATTTGCACATTTTTGAAAAACCTGTTGATATCAAAGTGTTTCATTATGTTTAGAAGTAGGTGTGTTTCTTTTTCTGACCAGAAATGTGGACTTTTCTCCATGCATCTCTACCACAGCTTTGCAAACTGTTGGCAAGTTCCATGTCAGTATCCATGACAACACAGAAGTGACTGCATGCAGACAAGAGGATGTGTGTTGCAAACTGCAGTAAAAATCCCAGATGAAATGAATATCCCAAATTGGCAGTATACATGTCCAAATTATGGTATTAAAACCCAAATAATATAAGCATATTACACATCTTAATCCGAAAATGCTAGATTCAGAAAAAGGCCAATTTGGAATACGGAATATGCTGTCTACATGACCCTTTCTGAATATTAATTATCCTAACCAATTAATAACAGGATAATATTGGTGAGCATGTAACTGTAGCCACTGTTCAGAGCACAAATCGATGTGGACTAAAGTGTGGATTGCTGCTTTGACACAAAATGCATTCAGTGACCACATCTTTGAAGATTCATAAATTATTTTTTATCACTTTACGTCAACCATCAACAAACCTTTGTATAAATACAGAGTTCTTTAAGAATTGTTACATTTATGTTCCAAACCAAGCTTTATATAGAATCAACATAAATTAGACTGTAATTTACTATGTTCTGCTCCATCCACCAAAAATTATTGTTATTATAATATAATATTATAATATAATATATGTTATTATAACACCTTATTGTGAACACTGAGCATCTCTATTCATTCCTTGATGACCTCTGTGTACGTGGTGCCATGGACATAAACAACTTGTTAATGAGGCTTATCCCAGTTAGTATCATATTTAGGGTATGGTTATCACATGAGCACAAAGAAATTGGGTTATATTTACATATACATATTGAGTTCTTTCAGAGTACTCCAGCTAGTATATTCAGGTTTCTCATAAACAGAATATGGTGATTACATGCTCAAACACATAAAAAAATAGTCCTGATCACAAACTGATAATTTATGTCCAGGTGAGAAAAGGAGGAACGTGAGGCAGATTTCAGAAAGTTTTGTAATTGTTGAAGATGATGTGGTGCTTGACCATTTTCTTCCAGTCACAGAGTGGATTACAGCTAATCCCAGGAGGGAGTCACTTTTTCTTCCACATTATCTTCCACTCCTCAGCCCTATGTAGGAATAATTAACCTCATGGAGGTGCAAAGTTTATAACCACTGACCTTATGGTCAGATGTTCCTCTTGGATGCAATGTCTTGTGTACGAAATGTTTGTATTAGTGTATTCTGGATGAACTGTTGAGCTAGGGTGCATGTTGGTAAAGAGAAGAGTCTGAGCAGTTCAGTATAGACAATATGTGCTACCAACTGTAAAATACTATAACAGTGCATTCCATGATTTAAAGATACATTTTGCTCTCATTGGTTTGCATTGAGTCTTATGTGAATTAATCTGCCCCACTGTTTTAAAAGCTCTTACATACAGATAGATTTGTATACTTTGTTTAATCCACATATGTGAGCTTTAGTCTAGTTGATTTAGTTGGACTTAACTGAATATTACAGATTTATGCATTGAGCACCGGGCTACACTGTCAGGTAGATACATTAACATTCATATAATCATCTCACCACCTTAAAAAGCCTTTGACTTTGTCCTCTAGTCTACCTGTGTCTCTTATTGTTCCCTTTCAATACAAAATGGGGCAACTCTTCTTGTATTTAATATGGTTATTGCTTCAGAAAATTCCACCTTGTTAAGACTTGAAACTGTGAAAAATGGCTTCTTTGTGCTGTACATTATTTTCTCTTTTCTTCACCCTTTCTCCGATCCATCATTGTATTCTATTGAAGCGCTCACTGATGAAAAGAAACTGCCCCCCCCAAAAAAGAAGCTGCCATTGAAGAAAGGAGCGCCTCTCCCTAATTTGAATCCTTTCTCATTATGAGACTAGCAGGTGGTATATGGACAATATTGCTATTTAATAAAGGTTCATTTCACCAATATAGTGTTGCAAATAAGTGCATCTCCCCATGAGCTTGGCTTTATTCTCTTGTGTGAACACATGGAGGTTGCACAAATTATTCTCACTTTGTTCGGGTGTACAGATCACTGTCTTGTTATGTAGTCTTTTACAAATTTTAATTTTTTTAAGACAGCATTGTTCAAATCTACTCACTCATGTCTTATTTGCTTCTGCTTGACTAAACCAGATTAACAAAACACATGACATTTTATTTCCCAAAAATATGTACTTTTTTCTAATTTGATAATGACACTTTTGTTTTTTAAAATTAAACGATTGTCAATGAGTACATGTATTTTTTTATTTTACTTTCTTCGCATTTTTGTCAGGGCCTGTTGCCTTGATGAATAAACTAAAGTAATTGCCACAAGGTTGTATGCCGCCGTGCGCCGGTCCAGTTGCACCTACAGTTTACATCCATGCCAGTAAAAACATGGTTACTTCAAAAATCTTCCCTCCTGCAGCATATAAGATCTCTACAATCAGCACAGTTTCAAGATGCATTTCCAAGATTAGTGTCACCAATTCAGTATCTGACCAAATGCTTCCCCTTCCGTTATTGAGTTGGTTCACTGAGTAATGAGTAATGACCAGAAAAGTGTTTTTTGCAATATATTATGATGTTACAGTGAAGCTGACCTTTATAATAATTTATAATAAATAAGGAGACAAGAGAGAAGAAAGGGACTGATTCGTTCACAGCCTCTAATTGTGCAAACAGACTAACACCACTGTGGCAAGCACAAACAGGCACACTTATATGTTGTCAACCTACACCAGGTGAGCTGTTCACATTGGATAATTGGTAGGTTAGGATTTCAAAGCTATTGGACAAGACACAAGTGGGAGTTGCCATTGTCAGTGCAGCACCCCATGCACCACAATCTCACCAAGAACATAGAGACACACATATACTGCATCCATCACATGTAACAAATCAATGTTTTTAGCCTGCCTGGTTAGACAACTGACTCCTAGAAAGACTCCTGTGACTCATAGATCTCTTTTAATGCAAAATTGCTGCTTATGAATTGTATTTTGTCTCCTTTTGTGTCTCTGTCTGTAGCTTTGTGTTCTCACTGCTGACTGTCTTGGCCAGGTCTCCCTTGGGAAAGAGGTTCTTAATCTCAAATGGACCAACCTGGTTAAATAAAGGTTAAATACATAAAAAATAAATAAAATCAACTATTTCAGCTCTTCATTTAAGCCAAAAGGCTCAGCTGTGTTGAGAGAGTCCTGTGAGCATCTCTGTGAAGCAGTGAGTTAGACTTTTGACTACCAAAATCTGATAAGTTCAACCTTGAGTCCACTTAAATGTCTGTGCCAAATTAAAGAAATTCCCTCAAAGTGTTAGTGAAAAGTCACGTTCAAGAGAATAAGACAAAGTCGCTGTGACCTTTGCCTTTGACCGCAAAATTCTAATCAAATCATTCTCAAATCCAAGTGGACGTTTATGCCAAATTTGAGGAAACTTCCTCAAGGTCTTCTTGGGGCATTGCGTTTACAGGAATTAAATGAATGCAAGGACACTGTGACCTTGACCTTTGACCACCTAATTCTAATCAGTCCATTGTTAAGCCTAAGTGGTGCAACGCGTCGACACAACCGACGTAATACATAATGTGAATACGTCGATTCAGCACTGACTTGCGTTGACGCGTCATACCGTTACACACAGTGCGCATCATGAGAGCCTGAGCAGCGCAGAGCGTGTTGTTTTTCGTTTCGGTGCTCATGTTATCAAGTCAGAGCAGCGCCTGTCAGGCCCATCTGAGCTGCGTCTCCGCTGCAGCACATCTAGAGAAACGTGGCTCGCTGTTTTTTTACGCCTGACGCTTGCGTTTGTTGACTCTTTACCACTTTTTACTGCAGTTTAAAGTGTCTCTCTGTCACAGAGATGAGGAAATACAAAGATGTTTGTTTTACCTCAACTTCCTTGCTTACCTTTCAAAACAAAAGCTATCTGACTGTGTCTCTGGACAGAATGCCATCAGTTGCTGATACAATGCATTTTATTTTGAAACATTTACAGGACGGGGTTGTCAGCTGTGCAGGAGCTTGTATGACTTCATAAATGAGTGGAATATGTGCTTATAAATATGAAAATACAGCACTCATCAGCAGGCAGCGATATGCCGTAAGGCCCAGTTAAGGCTGGACTATTTTGATGCAGAAAGAATGTACTAGTTATAATTATTTCTGTTATTTCTTGCATTCATTTTATTTTGGAGAGACTTTACATCAGACAGTAAAACACAGATTACTAGTTAACACTGGGCTATTTTTTGTTGGGGAATTATGCCCTGTAGTGTATGACAAGTTTTAAAATGTTATTTTCGGTAAATTTGTTGTGATATTAATTGAGTAATAAAAAAATAAAAGTTAGATCAATAAAAAATTAAGGGTGCAGCCCTACTAATTGGACATATGTGCAAAATTTGAGGAAACACAAGAATATGATGAATGCAAGGTCACAGTGACCTTGACTTTTGACAACCAAATTCTAATTTGTTTACCCTTGAGTCAAGGTGAATGTTTGTGCCAAATTTGCATTAACGAGAATGGGACTGTATGTACATATGTGTGGAGGAGCGACTGGAAAACATAATGCCTCCGGCTACAGCCATCATCAGTGTGGCCAGTAGTTGCAGCCAATACTTGACAATTATATAACAGTGTTGAATTGTTACAACTGTTTTTACCATTAAAAAAAACAAATGAAAAAATGTAATGTTGACTTTGGCGTCTCTATGAGATGCACCAGCCTGTTCTCATTCTGAACTCATCAAAAACCTCTGCTTTGTCAATGCTTTTGGCATAAGTGCGTGATGCCAAAAGGCACCTTTCATGTCTATTTGCAAAGACTCTGGACAGTTTCAGCAGTTAATGTGGCTGCAGAGAACTGGTTGTGTTGTTATTATATGCCGCTGAATGGCACCAGGTGCATCCACACAGACAGCGTCACTTGAGAACAGGGCCGGACAGACCATAGTTATATGGCTCTGCACACCAGTGAAGTTAGAAAAGTTAAAGTAGATTATGCATCCATGCTCGTAAAAACATGAATGCTTCATAGACATCTTTCCCCCGGCAGAACAGAAGATCCATACATTTAGCACAGTTTCAAGGTGGGCACTCAAGGTTCTTGACTGATGGCCATTAACATGTTTTATGATGTCACTGTGACCTTAACCTTTGACCTCCGACCTTATAATTTTATTATATCTGTATTTTATTTATTGTATAATATTATTTCATTAGGCTATGCATATTTAATGCGAGGCGTTGCTACACTCTGTGAGTCAGATCCAACCCTCGCTCCTCTACAGCTCCAACCTCACCAAATATGGTCGCTTTTGACTCCATAAAACAAAGATGGCGGCAGCTGAAATGCTAAACAAAGTGTGGAAATGGCAAAACAAACACAAACCAATAGGTGACGTCACAGTAACTATGTCCACTATTTTATACAGTCTATGGTCTGAAACAGTGGTCTACAGCTTGGCAAGTATGTCGCCTAAGTGACACATCATCCACCATCCAGTCATCTCTCAATAACAAAGTCAGCTCATACAGTACGCCACGTTAGAAACGTTAATATGACATGTATGAAATGCAAACATGTAACATATTTGTGGTTTGCAGATACATATAATGCCAGCATTTAGTTGTGATGACTGGACAGCACCAATGCAACCCCATGCATGTTTTCAAAGAAAAGCTGTCCTTATATTGAATGACAGTAAGTTGACTTTGAAGTTAAAAACAAAACAACAACAATAATATGGATAACTAATTGTGCAGTGAAATTGCACGCCACTGATGTAAACACCTCCAAGGTGTACTTTGCCTAAAAATATCCTTTAATATTAATTATATAATTATATATAATTATTCTCTTTTAATATAATGTCTGACATACATTTTGTAGCATTATGAAAAAACAAACAAAAAAAACAAAAAAATAAAAGTGAAATATACTGTAATATTTAGATTGTCAGTGTAACTATTGGCTTTGATTGAACAAAGAGCCTCAGTCATTTCTTAAAAGCAAAATGGAGCCCACCACCAATGTGATGATGGAATGTAATGATGTCACAATGAGTACTGTATACCGTATATAGAAATTATTTAAGATATGTCTTGCTGCAGAATGGGAGTTTTGTCCCATTGCTCATTCCATGTTACAGCATGAAAAGTAAGGACATCGCCTGTTCAGGTAAGGCATTCTCTTTGTATTTAACTGTTATCATGTGACTTTGTATCATTAGTAGGTGGGTTTCCTCACAAATTTTATAAAACTTAAGTGATATTTTGAAATGTCAATAAAACACAATTGCGAGATGACGGTTTCCACTGAGTGATGTTCTGTGACTTCTCTGTTGACAGCATCCCAAGCAGCATGGTGATGGATGTTCAAAACATTAGCAGCTTTATTTCTATTGCAGCCACCACACTAGCCGTCATTATTTTTAATCGCAGAGGATGTAGGCGTGTTATGGAGCCATAATGGAAAGGCGAGCCCCTTATGCGTGGGAGCGGCCACATATGAGGGATTTCTGTGAGGTGATAGTCCACGATTTTACAGAGGAGTTGTGGATTCAAAACTTCTGGATCATCCGCTCAGCTTTGAAGAGTTATATGATGTCTTGATACATACTGGCATTTAGCTGCTGCTTTTAATATCGCCATCCTTGTCTTTGTCCAGTAGATCTCTGTCTCTTTTCTACTGCAACATGTTTTTTTCAGAATGTCATGTGAGTCTTTGTTGTACATCATGTGACTTATAAAAGTGAAAAAAAAATTTCCATTGCAGTTTTGCGAAAAATGGCTTTTTCAAATTGCCTAAAATGCCACCTCATGTGAGTGTAAAAAACTTTTTTGTGATTAATGGGAGGGTTTTTTTTATTCAAAATTGACATGTTTCCCTGAGGTATATTTTATATTTGCAGTTTCAATTTGCGTAATTTGAGGGTTAATGTAAACCCATCTAGGGCTTCCCCTGTTCATTCTCTTTATTTTGTTCTTATTGTGATAAGACTCTTAGCTTAAGATGTCTTGAAGTCCATGACAGGATCTTCTGAGTTTGATGTTCCTCCTTTTACTTCTATCTTGAGCCATGATGATCAAACACACAAACAGACTCATTTGCTTTGCAGTCTTTGCTGAACAGATATGTTCTGCTTGGATTTGTATAATGTGGGTGATTTGTTGAGGTCAGTAGACTGCAGGATGAGTAACATTTAATCAGAAAGTCATTGTCACTCATTTAGCTCAAGATCAGTCACAAGGGTTTGATGGTAATCTTCAGCCAGTTGTCTGGTATCAAACATGAGGCCAAGGATGGAGTACTCAAGCTCTTCAAAGTGACCTGAGTGTTTGACCCAGATCCACTGACAATACAGGGGACAGGCAGCCTAATTGAATATACAGCTAATGAGGGAAATTGCAGGCCCAGAAATCAAACGCAGGTGCTCTCTTGGATCTTCTTTATAGAAAAACCCTGCTCTTATACATTAAAAGACATCTGAGAAAAAAAAGAAAAAAGACAGAAGAAGTCTGAGTGTCCGGGATACAAGGCTATTCATGCAGCTCGTCAGTGATATAGCCTCCTCTTGGCGGCTTTGTTTCCTCTGTACTGGTTCTTAGGCAGCACAGAATGAATGTCAATCGGCCAGCTCTGAGACTTCACTGCTGAATATCAATTAGCTGGCTGGTGAATTACCCAGCCCTTTGACATCAATTGTACATATATTTGCAGAAAATGCATTTGCATTATTATTCAGTCGTCATCTTATGTATAAGCATTAATGCGACTGAAAAGACAACACTGCCACAAAACAGTGAAAACAGCATTTACAGCATTGTGCATAAAACATACAGGAGCTCTGTATTAAATTCCTTATTGCTGTTAACTGTTATTGAGATTGAATCAGTTAAAATGATTAGTATGTCCATCAAATGAACTGAGTTTCCACTATTTTTAAGGTTGCTACCTTTGTTTTGTATTATTTCTGTTTAAACAGAAATATGAAACCACACATTTTTAGTTTCAAATCTTTGTAAGACAAAAAGAAAGAAAAAATCTTTTTTTTCTCCTTACAGATGTTTTTATATGTTTTTATTGTTATCTTGTATACTGTTATTCTTTGTCTTTATGTATTGTGTTGTTATACTTTTAGGCTCTTAGAGTAATTTTGAATACTTTTGAAGTTTAAGATTAATGTTAGGTTGCAGGATGAAATTTATATTTGTAAACTTGTATGTCTTTAAATGTCTGGGCCCCTATTTACAAGCTTTGAATAAGTTATCAGGGTGTCCCATTTCAAATGTCTAATTTCACTTGGAATCATGTTTGTATTTACATTTTTATCGACTTTAAAATAAAAATAAATATGGTATTCTGATTGTTGAGAGCTTGTGGGTGCAAGACAAATTTCCATGAAAAACATCAATAAAGTATCATCTTATCTTATCTTATAGGATTTTATAAACACAGCTATGCAGTTCATATCAATGAAACAACAGCCATAATTTACAAAATGAGCTTTAGAGATTTGACCAATAGTCTGTTATGAAGCAATATCGCCAATATGACACAAATAAAATATGCTCTTACAATTTGGTATGTAAGACAATTCTGTAACTCGACATTAGGCCCAGTGTGTAGGATTTATGAGATATTGGCAGAAATGGTATAAAATATCTTTAACTGTTTTTTTTTATTTGGTACATAATCACCTGAAAATAAGAATCTTGTTTTCATAACATCTGAGTGAGCCATTTATATCTACATATGGAGTGGGTCCTCTTCCACGGACTCAGCCATGTCGTCGTACAGTAGCCCAGAATGGACAAATCAAACACTGGCTCTAAATAGGGCCATTTGCATTTTGACGTTGGCCACTGTGTTTCTCTTACATTCTTGGCACATGGGAGAGGTTCTGCAACCTCACTGCTACATGGCACTAAAATCTACACAATGCTCCTTTAAGTTCCTTCATAGAGTGAGAGGTGACATTTTTCTATTAGGCAAAACCTCCTCAATGAAAAGTTGTGGTGTTGTCGCTACAAATGCCAGCAGCATGATGAGGCACTGGCTGTGAGTTTCTCAGTGCGTCTTGGAGCGTTTCCTGAAGAGTGCCAGGAATTTTCAGTTAGAATAAAACACTGTGGTGGACATGGTCCCTAACGCAACTTCGCCCCGAGGCTACAGCAGGGGTCATGGAGGTCGCACAGGGTGAACCTTCGAGCTAAACGCCCAACCGTGGCCATGGGGATTCTTTGGGGTGAGATTTATTAGAAAAAATTTAATTGTCTATTATTTTATGACGTTTTTGGTTTATAAGATGAGGTTAGATTATTTTGGTTAATTGCATTCATCAAAAATTAATTGCATACATCAATTCACATTTTTAAGCACAAATTCCACTTATAAAGTTGTGCTTGTATGAAGTCGTGCAGCTCCTTCATTGCCAACAGCATGACCCTGCAAATATTTCAAAATAAAATGCCTTGTGTTCACAACTGTTGGGATTCTGTCCACAGAGATGTTGTCAGAGGACTTCTTCTATTTTGAAATGGAAGCAAGGAAGTTTGATTAAAACCGATGTCTTTGTATTTACTCATTGCCATGAGGGAGACTTTTAAACTGAAGCAGAAGGTGGTATAGAGTCAATATAATCATCAAAACACCATTTTCACTGTCTATTTCTGCTAACTGCATGCGGAAAAAATTGGCGAGCCAATGTTTCTCTAAATGTGCCGCAGCTGTAAAGCAGCTGAGACGCGCCTCACAAGTGCTGCTCCTGCAGGTCATGTGGCTGCTCTAACCTGCTAACACGGGTGCTGCCACGTGCTTTGTGTTGAGGTGATATTTCAGGCTTGAAGTACTCCAATGGTGCGAAAACTCATGTTAGAAAGCCACTGTGGCCTTGAGTGACGCAGTGGGTCCAAATGCAACATGGAACACAATTAATCAGCGTTAATCTTTTTTTCAACTAGTTATTTTTTCTGATTAATTAACTGAAATTGACTTGCTATCTTGACAGACCTAATTATTACTTTTATTGCTGATTGAGCCCAAATAGTGTGCTGATGAAAATCTATAAGGTGTTCAGTACAGGTTTGGCAGTGGAATGAGAATTCTTACATTCATCTTTGCCCCTCTCCTTTCATGCTGGTATTATTCTTGTAGACTTTCTGTCCCTGCATGATAAATCGACTGATCCTTCACAGTCCCTGGTACTTTATCCCTGCATTATTATCATAATTCACACTTGTACTCTTGGTCGTCCAAACTGTTAGAGCAGACTAAGCTTTTTAATCTGCTTTTAGGTTGCATTGCCCTTTATTGTTTGAACTGAGCAGCCCAGATGTTCCAGAGTACTTGCATGGGTTTTAAGTTCTCTACACTGATCTCCTTTTCTTCTCTAGCTGACAAGAAAGCTTTGTCCCTGAGCTTCTTGCTGAGCTCCCGTTTAGTTGATACTGATGGGGAACCACAATGTTCGACTTCAGTCATCATTGTCTCCCAATTCCCACATGCTGTGCAATACATAATTCTAGTATGATTTCTATTATAATATTCATTATTATTATTATTATCAACTTTGAAACCAGAAAGATTACTTTTCTGGTAACTAGTAACTTTTTATTTTTATTTTATTTTATTTATTTATTCATCTAATGCAGTCTGATTGATTGATTCCATTCAAGCTTGACTGTTTATCACTGGTAGTTTCAATTCTTCTTCTTGGATTTTGTTTCTGTCTGTTCTTGCTGCCTGTTTTGATCTGACACGAGTCTTTAGATCAGTATACAACTGAATTTTAGTCATCTGGAAAATGCTTTTTAAATACAACGAAACAAAAATGTGTTTTGAAATCTTCGTTAGTAAAACGGCAAGCAACCTCATACTCATAAGTTTAGATTTTCAAAATTGAATATTTCAGTCACATAAATTCAGTGGCATTTAAATGTTCATTTTGTATTCATATTCTGGTTATGTTTTACAATTTGGTACTAACTTGTGCATAATATTTGATTTATTACAGCTATTATTTGCTTTCATACATCCTCTCTAGCAACTATTGATAGTGTTTCATGATGTTTCCCTTGCTTTATACACTTGTGCACAGCATGCAGATCTCATGGAAATACTTTCAAAGACATTTTATCATTAATATTTCTCAGGGAGAGCGCAATATTGGACATTTTCTCACACCTCAATTTTATGACTGTCTGACACTAGAGGTACTGCCACAGAGTGCCCCATGCTGCACCTCACTATCACTCAGACAGTTTGGCTACAGCAGAGGGCAGTCTTACGCCAACATTACCCAGCAGCTGCCTCTCACCTGCTGTTATTACCGTCGCCCTGACTGAGCCTTACAGGTCTGTCTTCACTGTTTAGTCTGTTTTCTAAAAAGACTGTTGCAGAGAAATGGCACAACTATTTGACTTGAAGAGTGAAAACATTTTGGTAATTTGGTGACTTATGGAGGTCAAACGGGTCAATGTTAGAAGTGTTTATGAAAAAAGGTTTTGTTGCAGGTATCAGATTTGTTTAGAGGAACTGCATTGGATTCTTTGCTGAAGGTGCACCAGTAAAACTGATGTAGTTCATTTTACTGTGCAGGTGGAATAGCTTTAGTTCAACACCTTTAACATCAATCCCCAAATCTGCATTGTGTCATAAGTTTTGATGAAAAATTACTCATAGGTCATTGATAAAAAATATATCCATTTAGCTTGCCTTTGCTTTCATAGATTAAAAAAAAACAAAAAACAAAACACAACATGTGAAATACAAAGAAATGCTGAAATGCTGCTGGTTACAGATGATCTAATATGACAGCTTTTGAGATCCTGAAGAGAAAAAATGCCTGCTTGTTAAAGCTGTTCTTATTCCTGTGAACCCGTAGCTTTGAGCCATATCAGTCCTGCAGCGTGTACAGCTCGCTATCAGGTGGCTACGATAGAGTAATCACTGCTGCCATGGCACTGGAGAAAATATTTTACTAGTGTGATGATTACATGAAGATGATTAAAAAAAAATGGCCTTGAGAAAGATATTTTTCTAACACAGTGTAGCCTATATTACTTAGTCTGTGGAGACTACCAGAATGTGGCTCATGAGGGCAGAGCAGGGGGCACAGTCATGAAACAAGAGCTAATGTGATTTTGCAAAGGAATTTTTTAAGCTGTGCCGGCAGTGTTTTTGATTAAAAGAAGACTAAAAAGAGGAAAAAGAGAAGGTAGAAAAAGAAGAGTGCTATTTCTATGACACAACAGCATTGTGGAGAAAAGTTAGCAACTAGCAGGTGAACATACTGGAGCACTTAGAGGCTGAAGAGCATGCTCAGGCATTGATGGAGACTGAAAAGAGAGCTTAAAAATAAGTGAATATTGACTTCCATTCCAAAGGACGACACAAACACGACTCCAAATGAATTGTATGAAAAGATCACGTGGGACAGTGTTTTACAAAAGTTAAAACTTTCTGAACTTGTGTGAAATACACCAATAAAAAAAGACTATTACAAGTAAAAATTATTATCAGTGAAAATAAATAAATAAATGTATACATACATACATATACATACACACACACACACACACACACACACACACACACATATATATATATATATATATATATATATATATATTACTTTTTAATTTTTTTTTAGGGCTGTCTAGGTTAATACGTTAACACATTCCATAATTATGACCCTCGGAAATCCGGAAGCGATATAACAGTGACGTTTTGGATGGCAGCAGAAGCAAACCTCCGTGCGCAAAAATGCATAAAGAAAAAGGGTTTATAAGGGTTCTCTCAACATGGCAAAAGTTATTTGCATTTACTGTCGATGTGAAGTGAGTTACCACCAGAGGACATCTAGTCCCACTTACTGGCCAGACACACAGCTGATGCACAGAGCCCCCCCCCCCCCCACCCTCTCGCCAAAGACAGACCACTCTGGACACTGCACATAAAGTCAGCACACTGACGTCTGATAGTGCAGCAACATGACTGCAGCAGCCAGGCAGCTCCAGTTCATGTATGTGCCCTGCATCGCACACAGCCTCCAACGAGCCGTCACACTTTCTCTACAGAAAGATGCTCAAGTTTCTCTTTCTGTTTTTTGAGCATGCAGTACCTTTTAGGTTATTCCTGAAAATATTCTAGGGAGTAATTGTATGCGTTCTGGAATATTGCAATAATAACATATGTACATTTGCATAAAGCAAGCATATTTGTCCACTCACATATTGATAAGTACAAAAAATTTTAAAAATAACCCTTTACGGTACATTTAGAACAGATAAAACATATGTCATTAATTTGCGATTACTCGCGAGTTAACCATGGACAGTCATGTTAATTAATCGCACTTATATTTTAATCAATTGGCAGCCTTACATATAACACAGACAGAGCGCACAAGGCGAATTTTATGAATGGGAGTGTTTTCTTACACATCATTTTTAAGTGGGTATACAGATATCTGGGAACTTTCCGAGTGGGTATACCACATATACCTGCGCCTCTATAAGTGCTTTCAGTGTACAAGCATGATGCCAAAAGCTACCTTACGCGCAAACCTGAACGTGGCCAGACAGTGAGAGATGAGAATGATGAGAACGCTAAAGGACTGCGTCAGGTATTAACGCTGCCAGTAACCACTTAATATGAGGAGCGCAAGTGGGAGGGGTGGTGGTTGGGTTTCACAAACAACTGACTTTTGGAGTGCGGGGCTTGCTTGCCCTGTGTATGTGTGTGTGTGTGTGTGTGTGTTTTTTTTTTTTTCTTCTACATATTACCATGTGTCCCTTTTTGCCTGAACCTAATCATCTGTGACTTTGTTGCCTAATCCTAACTTTCAGGACAGTCTGCATTGGTTGCCATAAGTTGTGTAAAAATAAGGACCATGCTGTTTAATCCCACCATGTGCATTTGTTGACATCATAGCAACTGAGCGTAAACAGCTGACGCAGAAGGTCTCTGACAGAGTGGCACCATGTGACCAGCTGGGATGAGAACATGTTGAGACTACACCACAGGCCTTGCATCAAGGAAATGGTTGTGAGGGCAGGGTTGAGTACATGAAGAGGGAAGTTCCTGAGAGCACTGCAGACAGAAACATTCAATGAGCTAAAGTCAATGTCTGTTCCCACTGTGGGGTGAAGTGTTGTCAAAGTGTCGGATTTGGGTATAAATTTGGATAAAGTCTGGAGTTTTGTGGTGTTAGTTTCATCATGAACCACACTCACATTTTGGATGGGAATATCTGTCAGTTGTTTGGTCTGTCCAAAACCTTGGTTGAGACATGTCGACACCATATTTGTTGTCAGTGTATAACAAAATATTTTGGATGCATGGTTGTTGCTATAGTTATGTGTTAAGAGCAAGGGAAATTCATAGTGAGGACTGGTGGTACACTGATCTTACTTTTAAATACTTAAAAAAAAAAAAAACTAAAATTTAAAATCTTTGAACCTCTCGCATTAATATCATTCGTCTATGTGTAAAATATTGTTAGGCTTTACCACTGACATATGCTAAATGACTGAAAAAGAATCAAACACAACATAATCTGTATTTGGTTTGGCCAAAAGTGCAATCTGACCAAATTCTACTCTACCCACTTTGCTTATTCATTTACTACGCTGGCTGGATTTCTAGGTCCTTAGTCCTTTAATGCACACAGTTAACTCTACTATTTCTACTATTTGGGACCACAAACATGCAAAGTTACTAAATCTAGATTTCACTTTAAAAGCAGCGATAACTACAAACGTTTCTGCTGATGAATGAGCTTCCTCTACCTCTGCATCCAGGGATGTCAAACCTGTAGCAGCTTGTCACACATGCAAATCAGTCCTGCATGGTTCTATCCATTTGGAAATACATCAATTAGTTGGCATGGAGATTTGATTGTCCTGCAGTCTAACAGCCAAGATTTTTCCTCCGCTGGATGACAATGAGATAATTATTCCTTATATGTCTCCATGTTGTCACAGACTATGTGTAGATTATGCTGACAGCCTGGACACTGCAGAGATGGCAGAAAAATAATGACCCTCTTCATATTTATCATCGAGAAGAGTTAATTTAATGCAATTTGATTTCATGAAATTTGATTACAATATTTTTCTTGTGCTTTTTAGCAATAGCCACTGTGTTAAGCACATGGAGATGGCTGAGCATTAGAATATAAAACCAACTAAATGCCCGTATTACTCATATTCAGTCCTGCTTGAGGGGTTTCTTCAGCCTGGCGTAATTACATCAGAAATATTGATATGTCTTGATAAATGACGGGGCACACGGCTTTATCGCAAGCCTTTTTGATCTTCTGGAGAGGTGCATCCGCTATTCCCAACAAACCAATGCGTCTCATTGTGTGACACAAGACAGATGCAACACCCCCTTGATCTAATTTGACTCAAAATAGCCAGACGAAATGATAGAAAAGTATTGCAATTTTTTCATTTTCCTGCATCTGAAGTCCTGTTCCTTCAAAGGGATACAAGATGCCATTGGACGCGGTGCAGTGACACAAAATAAAGCCATTTTCCCTACAAAGATGTTTTTTTCTGACACCGACATAAAAAAACAGGTCCTTTTTTCTGACCTTCTTCAAAGTATTCTACATCTAAAATACAGTCTGGTATGTTGTAGTGTGGATTTTTAAGTCCAGGTCAGACTACTGTGATAAAGGTTATCTATGATGGGTGAAATGAGGAAACCAGACAGCACTGTTAGTTTAGCTTTGATCTGCTGTGACATACATTAAGACTGCAGCCTTTATTTTCTGAGCATACAATAATCAGACTATAGTGATTTATCTTATGTGAGATTTATCACGAACGTGTATGTGAGCTTAAGCATCTACACATGCAAGCACACAAACACATGCAAGCACAAAAACACATGCATGCGCACTCACACTCACGCACACATGCACACACACACACACACACACACACACACACGCAAACTGTAGGGCCTTCATAGAATCCCCAATTGATGTCTAATTATAGTTTTGTCCTGATGGCAGGAGGCAAAACTCTATCAGTCCCCTAATGGCTGTGGTGCTTTTGTGCTCCTAGCAACCGGCCGCTCTTTTGTATGTGCTACATACACTCTAAGGCCATGTGAAAGCTGCCTATGGATTGCTGCTTTGTTATTTATAGAGCAGCATTTCACAATGACCCTCACAAAATCAAATATATCAGTTGTAATAAGCTAGTGTCCGACAGACGGATGGCCAAATACTGCAGGTTTACTGTTGGAAAGAGACAAAAGACCTAATTGACTTTGTTCTCAGTGGCATGTCTCTTGGATCTGTGTTTTCAATTAATTTACAAGGATTTTGATGCTACTGTATGGGTTTAACCAAATGAGATTTGTGGATAAATATCTGTGAACTTGACAATTTTCAGATAGAACAACTCAGATTTTAATTAGTGCTTAAGTTAGAATTATTTTAGGTTGCTGCAATGCCTGCATTTAAATGATGAAGAATCCATGTGCAAATTAAAACAATGTGCAGAAAAGAATATCATGTCACTTTAACAACATGTTGTTATAGATGTTATAGGTTGTATGATATCCTGGAAAAAAGAACACACATCAGTGATTAAAATATCATATAAATTAGTGTCCCCTGAATTAAATTACATTAACATACAGTTATGTAATTAAAACACAAAGTGGCAACATGTGACAAGTTGGGTGGGAATGTGTTGCTCTTTCTCCCTGAGGAGTACAACACAGGTGAGAAATGTTAGTAAAACAGAGAGCTCTGAGGTTCTTTGGGGTCATATTGGCTAAGACCTTCTAGTTGTTTCGAGGGTTAAATTAAAAGGAAGAGATGCAGGTTTTTTTTTTTGAAGTAATGGCATTAGTCCACATGATGTCAATCCCCTCTTCGTGTTTCCAGTCAGTGTGTCATTGCTGCTGTTGGGTGTACTGGTTGTTGTGTGTGCTACAACACAGTGACCATAAAGCTAAATGTCAATACAAGAAGAAAAATAACTGATTTGACTAACCAAGATGGCTGAAGCTTAACAATTAATCTTTAGATAAACTTTACGACACATTAGTTTAGAACAAGGACTGTGCATTTTGGCCAACACCTCCTTCGGTGTGGTCGCATTACAAAAACAAGGAAATTACGTTCATGTTGCGAGTACCTAGCTTTTAGAATCCCTCACATAGACTGTTCAATGACTGCTGAAGATACAACAGTGCCTCTTCTACTTCATACATTTTAGGAAATTTGGAATAAACCCTCTCATCCGCAAGTCACTGTACACATGCTCTGGTGAATCCTGACTCGCCAACACATTCTCATCCCAACTCGTCATACAATATTGCTTTGTCAGTGAACTTCCGTGTTTACTTATGAAGTTTTAGGTATCCATCTGCGCCAGTTGTTCATGAAATGCCATTACCTTGATGTCAACAAATGCACATGATGGGATGTGGCAGCACGTTGTTATGTTTAAATTTTGTAAAAGATTTTTTTTAAAGATTTTGCAAAGAAAAAAATCCCCAAAAAACATCCACGTGGAAACACCAGACTCCTGCGTGAAAGTGAGTTGCTTGATCCGACACCCCTCCCACCCACCATAAAAGGGCACTTGGGCTCCTTATATTACATCGTCACCTGCAGCGTTTCAACTTGACACCATCCTTCTGCATTTCATGTGCATGCAACCTGGTCCATCCGTCTGCTTTTACAAGTGACGCTACCCGTGCGTGTATCATGTGGACACGCCTGGTGCTGGCGAATGATAACATCACTGCCTGGTAGTAAAACAGCATGGCCCAACATAGCGTTGTGCAGACGTTCCAGTATATCTTTTTAAGTAAGCTTTTCTTGACATGTAATCAGCAGTAAGAGGTGAACTGCATCTTTAAGTACTCTTAGTATAAATATATTACAGCTACAGTGTGCTAATAATTAGTCATTATCATTTTCCTCTATACCGCAACTACATTGTCACTGTGCTTTGCATATTTTGCAGTTTTTAGTGACTTCAGGTGAATGTCATTCTATCTTTCAGATGGTTGCTATAGGACCTTCTTCCAGTTGACCTACAGTATGTTAACCAAACAAGTTGCAAATGGCAAACACATTGCATGTTGAAATTTTTTCCCCAGCTTTCTTCTACAAATCGTGCTGTTCAACTTCTGAGTCAAAGCCCACAGCAGGGACTATGGACCATGTTCACACCTGAAGGTTTGATTTGATAGTCAAGTTTCACATATCCATATAAGAGTAAAACGACCCCCAACCGCATGATCTAGGTGTGTTAGTCTGACTTTGAGAAATTCGACTTAGTACGATTTAAGTTGAACTAACATTTTTAAAATTCCAGTTTTAGCTGCACTAACACAATATTTTTTTTTTAACATCATGTAAATATGGACTGCAATAAACTGTTGTAATGAGTGAAATGAAACTCTGTACTTTATTGCTTACAGAAACACTTGACTTTTCATTTTTGTTGTTAGCCATATATATATATATATATATATATATATAAATATATATATTCTTTCTTTCTTTCCCCACATGCTTATATACATACCTCAAGTTCTGTCTTTTTTTTACCTTTATATGTTCAGATTTCAGATCCTTGGTCCTTGCTGTTATGTCTATTTCTGTGTCAGAACATTGAAAGCAATGGAAATAAGAGGGTCAAATTCCTTCTGTGTGCACACATATAGCTTATGATAGTTCTGATGACATGGCACAGTGTGTGTGTATTGTGTGTGTATAGGGTCTTGATGCTGCTCTATTGAGGGCCTATACAATCAGATTTTTCTCTCACTCTAAAACATGAAAAAAGTGATCAGAATCTCATTCACCGTTCCTTCCTTTCTTCCTTTTTAGTTATAAACTGTTTAATTTATCTTTTATTAACAAAACAGGAAAGATGTTAAAGGTATGGGTTACTGAAATGTGAGGGCTTACTTATCTGTTAACACTTACAGTATATATGTGTGTAGCTTGTAGACATGAAAAATTATCACTGTTGATAAAGTACCTAATAACCAACAATAGACTGAACAGCTTTACATTTAAGCTCAGCATATTTGCTTGACTAACCACTGCAGCCTATGAGTTTTTGATTTTAGATTAGCCTCTTCAGCTTTGCAGTCATTTGACATACACAAATCAATAAAACTATCAATAGCAGGTGGGACAGGCTTTATACAAGAAGCAAATTTAAAGACCCAGAAAAATATCTGACTTCCATGTCAGGGGTCAGAGGATGGGTCACAGGGGCCTCACACAGTAAATCCTTACAATGATGCTGTCATGGATTTTTTCCTGTCTAATTGAAAATGCCCGGACATCACAGTGGAATTATTTACCCATAGAGTAGTAATGTCTATGGCCTTCACTTTAGAGCGTACAATAGTGGCCAATTGTATTTTTAAGAGGAACTCTAAATAGACAAAATAACAGTGAAGAAATCAAAACAATTAAAATTACAGTATATTACATCTTAAGAACCACTTCGATCTCTTGTACATGAAGCTACTTTATTCATAGCCCATCCATGACTGCTGGCTAATACAATAAGCTATCTGTCACCAGTCATTCTAAAGGCAGCGTCACAGTGAAAGCTCAAGTGATTTCTGTTCTGCTCTCATAATGAGACATTAAGATACTGTTGACATTTTATAATACTTTGTACATCAGCTTACAATAAGTGTTTTTATTGTGAAGGCAGCAGTTGGCCTTTATTGTGAAGCCATTTGGAGGAAGTAAAATATTTTATGCCTTTTTTGGAACCAATCTGAAAAAAAAAAAAGTTTTGATGGTGTATTGAATAATTATAAAACTAGGAGCATTCCACTTTACAATATAATACACTATTTAAAACTAAAAGCATGATAGAGACTATAGTTATGCTTCATGTGCTTAGTAGAAATGCTTGCAACTTTGTACTTGACTATTTTTTACAAAAAAATAACCTTTTTCCTACTAATGGTGTACCAATTGAATATGTACTCACTCATACAGTACATATGTACCACAGAATAAAGGAACTGATGTGAAGTTAGGGAATAACAACAAGTTCTCATTCCAAGGTCATCAAATACCACTGCTTTTGCAGTGATTTTAGCATAAGATTCTGGCCTGACAGAGCCGGTCATGGCGTTACGATATGCCGCAAGTTGGCAGGACAACACCTGCCATGGCAGCATGATTCGCAGATAAACCATTGCATAGTATAAAAGCTCACAACAGTTTTGGCCACGTGCATAGGCTATAAGTATGAATCCGTCTTCAGAGCTGTGTAGTCCATCGTGTGTTGTCACAGGTTGTGATGCTTTTCATTTGTCGTTCATGAACAGGTATGCTGGTGTGTGCAAGATGTAATAGCTGTGTTTGGGACATAAGCTTTGTGTGTGTGTGTGTGTGTGTGTGTGTGTGTGTGTGTGTGTGTGTGTGTGTGTGGTGGTGTTGGGTGGGGGGGGGGGCTTGGTTGGTCAGACAAAATGACGTCCGAGACAGATCTTTCTCTCAGCCATGCTGGAGACAGAGGAGCTGCTCTCCTGCGTCTCCGGGGAAGCTTCTAGTGTGTCTCTGAACGTGGTGGCGGCACGTTGGGTAACCAGATCACTACACACATAGCGCTAAAAAGCTAACAGTCTGGACTCAAAAAGCATCTGTGGTCAATACTTTCTCTCTTCCCTTTCTCTCACTTCCTTATCTCTGTTTCCTCCTTCAGGAGAGCATTAGGGCTGCTGCCGCTCACCACACAGCAGGGACAGAGGAACACAGAGAGAGGAAAGGAAAGAGAAAAGAACACAAGGAATAAAGGAATTTCCTGTTCTTATCAGTATGACAGCTTGAGGTTCCTCTCCATCCATACCTTCAGGTGGATGTGACCACTACACATTTACATCCTTCATTTCTCAACTTTTTCAGTGGATTCTCTTCATTGACTTACATATTTATGATATTTATCGATTGACTTTAAAGCCACAATAATCCATTATACTTAATAATTTTACCTTTTAAAAGTTACAAGGATAAACCTCCAAAAAGTGGACATCCTGCTCTATCTCCTGCGCCACAGCCGCCCCACAATGTAAACCCATCTGCATCATTACTGACGTTCACAGCAACAGATGTAGTTTAACCCTTTGCAAACTGACTCTCTCACCTGGTAGAGCGGGCGCCCCACCAAGAAGCTTTGTTGCTTTAACCTGACCACAGACCCTTGTTGCATCAAGATACAATGCAAAAGGCTGCTCCCCAGCATTGTTACAATAAATACAATAGGTGTGTACCCAAGCGTCAAAATATGATGAGATGACATGAGATCGCATTCAGTTATCAGATCAAAAAAGAAATATAAAGTAAAGTTGTCAAGTGCTGGAAACTGGTAAGCTGCCCCACCAGACTGAAGGTGCAGTGTTGGATTCACCTTGTCTGTGAATAAATGCCACAGCTCCTCAACATTTAAGTGAAGTTCCCATGTCTGGCTTCCTGACTGCTGGGTAGGTTAGCCCAGCTGTGAAAATAAGCCCAACAAAAAAAAGTCCCCCCTGTGCTTCTAAATTTAAAAAAAAATGTTGCAGCCTCTAGAAATGTGGCTTTGAATAGTAAAAACGCACATATTATATCAAAGCTGAGTGTCTTATTAAGTATCGAAAAATATCCGAGTGAAAATAATGTTCCCAACTGGCCTGGCACACCACCAAGACTGTAACGCTGTAGGGGAAACACAGTATTATGTGGCTATAATCAATTATGTGCTGTCACTGCATCAATTTAGAATCGTCCAAGTCCACATCGCGATGCATCTTAGAAACGATTATTTTCAACACCAGGTGCAGATTATTTCTTGTGGGGTTCCTAAAGCATCACCCACTCACTGGAACAATTTCCAGCAGAGACTTTGCAAATAAATAAATACCAGTTGAAATACATCTCTCAGGCAATTCCAACCAGTGTTATCATGTGAATTTCATTGATGATAATTATATTCAGCAGTGAACCAAAGATTTCCATCATGAACACAATCTTATGACCTCAAGCTGTAATCAGACTGAATGCAAAGCATTCATGTTGATGCAAACATACAAGTAGACTCAATCATTCTGAACGCACCACCTGTTCATCAATTCAAACACTGAAGACACAGCAGGATGCCCAGCTGCATGAAGTGGCCTGACAGAGTTTAAATACTGTTAACAGAATAAAAGTAGAAAAGTGCACTCAGTGGAGTGTTGAGTTCTGCCAGGTGGCCACATGAGCTGATTGCAGCCACTTCAGACATTCATGTAATCCCAGCAAACATGTGGCAGTACGTCCAAGAAGCACCATAGAGGCGAATAAAAATATGTATCTCGTCTATTCTCGACAGAGCTGCAGCACCTTGCACAGAGCAATTTTCCTTCACTGTATGTGTAGTACAGATACAATACAAGTATGAATGCATTTTACACAACTAAAATAGGCCATTATTCACCCAACTATTGACGGTATAGAGTGCCCCAAGGATGACGTCTTTCTGTAGGTTAACATAAAAGTTAGCTTCACCCAGGTTCCCTCGTCAAAAAACCTAGGGGATTTTTCCATTGGACTGTGGATTATGGCAGGAAATAAGCTCTGTGGCAAACAAAGGCTTAATACTTACACGTTTTTGTTCAGCAAGATATTCTTCACAAATTAACACCACTTTCAGGACTTTTTGAAGCCAAAATGTAATTTTCAGAAGTAAAAAGCTAACATTTACACAAACAAACTACACTATGGTAGCACAGTTTTATGTTGCCACCAAAACAAGACTGTAAAAAACCATGTTGTCTTTTGGTGTGATGCAGTTCTGTAGTCTTCTTTAGCTGCTTATTAGCAAACACCTTTTTTAAGACACATAAAGCTCCAAAGTTCACAGTGGGACTTTTACTGACAAATTTTATGTCATAGATGAAAACGTAAAAGTCTCTTAAGCTTATGCTAACCACAGACCTTATTTAATGCTTGTAACCAAAAATCCATTGACTTTGAAATGATGGAGCTCTAGGTGCTGAAATTCTGGGTTTTGGGACTCCTTCCTGGAGTTCTCTATTAACTTTGTCTGTAGGCTACAGCACAGCAACATAGGAAATAAATACGATATTAGGGACTCTCACGCTCCTTCTATTATGTTGTTAACAGCAGCGTTTTAACCTGACACCGTCCTGCCATGTTTCATGCACATGCAACAGGTTCCGTCTGGTCGCATTCTCATGTGATGCCACCCGTATGCGTATCATGTGGATGCGGCAGGTTTCGTCTGGCTGCCTGGTGGTGTATAATAAAACCATGAACGGTTCTGTCCAACGCGTTCTCACCAGATGCCATCCAGCAGCATGATATGTACAAAAGGTGCAAAAGGTGTGTTTTGGTTTTGCACACTTATGCAAAAAGCAATGTCAAATCTGCCCTATTTTATGAGTTCAGAATGAGAACAGGCTGGGCCTTGTTACAGTGAAGATGGCGGTGAAGATACCAAAAACTGTTGACATATTCATTTCATATTGTGCCTAACTTAGCCTAACTTAAACAGATAATACTTTTTTCTCATGTTTTTACATTTTTACCCACAACAAAGGTGAAAATATCGCTGCTGGTTGGATGGAGTGAGAACTCAGCTGTCAATGGCGGTATACAAAATTAAATAAAACAGGATCCTAAACACTTATGCCAGATTAGCATCAATCATCCTCCTTCAACTTAGAGAAGAAAACAGCTGCCTCTGTTTCTACCACATTATGTCCATGTCTAACTCCTGTCCAGACAGATCCAGAATTTCAAGGTTATTTGGAAAACAAATGCTCTAAATAGACCACCAGAGATTACCATAGAGTCATTCAATATGAAAAAAAATTCTATTATTATTGTTCAAATATAAAGTCCCATTCATGTGTATGGAAACGTAAAGTAACTGAGAAGTTCAAGTAATCACCTCCTCCTCTTTGGAGAGGATGTCTATTGGCTACCAACATATTTATACAGTGGTATGGATATTATTCGAAGACGGGCTATATTTACAGCACAGCTCTGTATAATGCATCCCTATGGAGTATAAAACATTAATTCCACCATGTGTATCCCAAAGCGTAAGATCACACTAATGGCACTGGCGGATCAGGGTTACACACCTCCCACCTGCACTTAAGGGGATAAATCATCCATCACTTCCCTTTTAAAATGGACAGAAAATGTATTGTTCCATACACTCTGCCTCATAGCCCCAGCAAATGAAGAAGACAGTATCAGCGTGAGTCCCGGGCCAGACTCACAACAACGTATTGATGTTCTCCCCCCTTCACCCTCTAAGTGAGTATAAGGTATCCACAAGCTCCAAGGTTGGCGCCAGCCTCTGTCTTTTATGCACCGCAAACCAGAATTAATTGCAAATCAATCGAACAAAGTACAACTGATCAGTAAACCAATTAGTAATTTTAGCTCTTTGTCCAGGTTTAGCTTTCCTCAGGCTTCCACTGCCTTATGTTTTTTATCCATATTCTGAGTTTCTTATGCAAATAGTGACTTTTACACTGTCAAGCAAATGAAATGGATCATGTATAACACAGGCAAAGATGGGCAGAGAGATAGAAACTTTGTTGGAAAAGCTTTATAGTCTTTTATAGTGTTTAATTATCCTATTAACCTTTACTCAATATAGTAAGAGTACTTTCTTACAATGACACTTTCCATGATGTTTTCATCCCAAGTCGTCACATATTGCCGCTTTGTCGGTGGACTACAGCGTCTGCATATGTCACTGTTGTTGACGGGATGCGGCTACTAACACCAGGATGTCAACAAAAGCACGTGGTGGGATTCACTACAAAAGCACATAGTAGTTAGGCAACAACAGCACATGGCAAGGCACAAGGTGTGGGAAAAAAACATCAACAAACACTGACCTCATGGGTGAAAGTTTGTGGTTGTTGGAGCCATTCACCAGCAGCCCTTTAGGGACCTCTCATGCTTCTTATATCATGTTGTTACTCACAGCGTTTTAATCCAAAGCCGTCCAGCAGCATATCATGGGGACATGACAGGTTCCTTCCAACTGCATACTCAACCGATGCCACCCATCTGCGCATCATGCTGCAGCGATACATCATAGCAGCGCCCTATCATACAGCCATGTAAGAGGTGGCTTTTGGTGTCAGTGTCTGATGCTGAAATCACTGACAAAGCAGCTGTATTTGCATGCTCATCAAATACATCCACTCTGTCAGAGCTTTCAGCATACAAGCATGACGCCAAAAGCTGCCTTCCGCGTCTAGCTGGAACTCGGCTGGACAGCGTCAGCGGAGAAAGTGGCCAGACAGAACCGGTTGCATTGTTATTATATGCTGGCAGATGGCCAGATGACCAGATGGCAACAGGTGTGTCCACATGCTACATGTACAGATGGCATCACTTAAGAATGCAGTCAGACGGAACCAAGCACTGAAACACTGATGACGTAATATAGGAGCACCAGTGCGCTTATAGGGCGGGCAGGAGGGGTGGTGGTTGGGTTCCACAAACAGCTGACTTCCATGAGGGAGTCCGGTCTTCACTTCCAGTGTGGGTGTGAGGTTTTTTTTTTATGTGCCTTATGTTTTTTTTTATTTTGTCTAAACCTAACCATCTTTGCATTTGTTGCCTAATTGCCCATTGTGACGATTCATGTTGGTTGCCATGTGCTGTTGTTTAAACATAAGGACTGTGCAGCATCATCTCACCATTTGCATTTGTTGATATCATGGTAACAGCATTCTGGAGCATGAAAAGCCGACGCAGAAGGATACCTAAAATATCATAAGTACACACGGAGGGTCACTAATAAAGCAGCACCACATGATGAGTTGGGATTATTTTTATCTTTATTCACAACCAGGACGACCTTATGGTGGCAGGCGTTTGCCCTATGTTACAGTGTGAGCATTCAGAACAGATGGAGACACTGACAATAGACAGTGTCATATGACTAAATTCATATGAAACATACTTAGAACTTTACACCTTTAAGGAGTGGGTTGGGGTGAGAGATTAGAACAAAATAATGCTTGGTGCCTGAAATAAAGCCTTAGGCCGAACCTGAACAGACAGGACAAAGAACAAAACCAAATGGTGTTGTCCATCATGACAGTCATTCACTTTGAAAAATCCATGAATGCATGGATAAACTAGTCTGTAAAAACATAAAGAGGCTTTGCACTGAGCTGTCATACACTGACAGACTGAACATAATATCCAGGAATGTGACGATGTGATGTGTGTTTAGTATTTATTAATCCCTCCGCCAAACTGCAAGTCAAATTGGTGCTGTTGAATCAGAGATGGCTCTGATAATAATGACACAGGAATTACATGTCTGGCAGTCTTATCAGGCACCCAAGTATATCCCATGTCAGTTGTTTGTGCTGACACCGGGCACAGTCAGAACTCAAAGTATTTATGCTGTCATACTTCAACAGAAAATCACCTACCAATCCTGTCTCGCTTTTCCTCCAGCATAATAATCCCTAATTTCAATGTGTGCAGCATTGCAGGGTTTTGTGGGCATTTATTCAACAGAAGGGTGTAATATCAACATGGTGGAAGGATAGAAGAATACAAGAGCTATAACACATTCATCACTAGTAATTTCCCCTTGACAGCTGATAAGTAATTTTCATGTCCATTCAGAGGTGGACCAGAGCTACGATTAGGACAGCGTGTGATAAGGACTGTGGTAATACCTACTCTCCTGTCATCATTCCTCAAATCCATTTGATTGTCATTGACCACTGGAGCAACCTACAGAAATAGTTCTTTTAATTATAATATAAGATAAAGCAGATTTTAAAAGGTACATCTCCTTTGGGGACATTTTCCTATCTGCTGAGGTTATATTGTATTCTTATTTTTTCATTTGGATCTTCACTATGTGCTTCAGAGTCAGAGAAAAGACAATATAAATTGTTTTATTTACTTGAGTCAGTATTTGACGTCAAATACATACCAACACATTATCATCTCAAGTCACTTTGCAGTGGACTTCTCACATGGTGGGAATGCATTGCACATGGTTATATTTAGCCAACAAAAGCACATGGCAACCAATATGGGAACTTCAACAAACACACATGCTGCCCAGCATGGTTAGGATTAGGGGAATGAAGCACAAGGTAAGGTGTGGAGAAAAAAAAAACCCATCACATTCACACTGAAAGTACATACATACATGCTGTGCATACAGTTCATATTTTAACATAGGGTCTGTTTTTGTTCATACAATACATAACCTCACATAAAACATGCCCTTGTCCTAATTTAAAAATGTAAGTGCTAAAGGTAAAGGCTGGAGCAGTTCCACGTTTGTGGTGTGCGAGGGCGCTTGTAGGGCAGGAGGAGGGATGGATGGGTCAAACAAACCTTGAGACACTATGAATGGGATGGACAGGGACGGTTTTCCTTCTTAGTCTCTAAAATTAGCTTAATTTAAAAGGGAAAATGACCATTGAACCATGAAGAAAAACACTGGGTCAATGCCAGTGAAAGACATTCAGACTGTTGGTTGAACTAAAATCAATAAGGAGTCCCTTCAATGTGTACATTTTTTATAGTAGACTATTCGACTGAGAGTAAATACTACAGAATTTCTGCAAGAAAACAGTGCTGCCTGCTAGAGTGGTGCAACAAGAAATGAAACCAATTTAATGATTAACCAACAGTAGCAGGATGTCTCACACACACTTCAGCTTGTTCTCTAAAGATATTTTTCTCAGCCTGCGGGAATCGAAAGGAACGACCAAAACAAACCTCTGCTCATCTTGTGTCTGGAATTATTTATACACAATTTTCACAGTAGTTTTAATTGTGATTTGATTCTCATCGCAGGGAGAGTTGGAATTCAAGGTGATTGCAAATGCTATAAACCAACATTAGATGCCTTTATGTAGCTTTGCTGGTTCTTACTGATAACATTCCAGCAAATGTATGCATGATAGCAAGTGCTGAGATAAAACAGTGTTTGCACCCAGACAACCTGCTGTTTGCACAGGTAGAAAAAAAACTGTATTACCTGACAAACACATCTGAGACAAAGAACCTAGTCAAATCAATTTCTTGTTCCCAAGGTCTGTGTGTTTTGTGACACATTATCATTAAATTTCTTAGATTCATTATAATATACAACTTAGACCATTGACAGTGAGAAATCTAAGTTGAAAGGTATTACTTTTTATAAAGTTACAAGTTGGAGTATCAGAGAATTTGCAATAATGTCCCATTACAACATCCTAGCAGTTGGTTTGGAGCCTATACCAGCTGACACTGAGTGAGAGGCGCAATACACCCGCAACACTCACATTCATGCCCGTGGGAAATTTAAAGTCACCAAATTATCTAACCTGCTTTTCTTTAGACTGCATGAGAAAGCCAAATAACCTGGAGAAAACCCATGCTGATATGGAGAGAACATGCTAACTCCACACAGAAGGGTCCCAGCCAGCTGACGGGTTCAAATCTGAAACCATTTTGCTGTGTGGCAACAGTGCTAATCTCTGCACCACCACACCCCACTTTCTTTCCTCTAAAAAGTCCAGTCTTGACATTCCAGTGAGTTTTGTAGTTGTGCATTGGTGTCATCTCATCATTGGGTGGTGGAGTGAATTAGTGTCCAGCCTTAGTTTTCAGTTCTGGTTTGTTGTGTGGTGGAAGTAAGGCAACATTGTCGTCTGCAAAAAAACAAAGTAAAGCATGTCATGTCATCGAGTGATGGACACATCATAATATTCGTATCGTAATATTTCCATAACACGGTCCATAATATTGGCCTGGTGTTTGCTCTGTGTGGGATGAGAACACAGCTGATGACCACAGTAGAAAATATTCATGGCACATAGGGTCAGCATTTTTTGTCTGGTTTAAAGACTTTGTATGGGTTTCGTTGCTATCACACCATCTGTAGTTGACACAGATGCAGACCCCACCACAATTTTCTTATTGGACTGACTGGTCCTGTCTGCCTATATGAAGGCACAATGATCAAGACTGACCTCAGAATCTGGGATGGCCTTGTCAACACAGATTTCACTAATGGTGTTGATGCAAGTGTCCCTAAAGTGCCTCTCCACCAGGCATTAGCATGCAGTAAATCTGTGTTATTTCAAATCTAATGTAACCTCACAAGTATGGCGGAGGAAAAATGAAATCTGAAAAGTTCGTACATGTCAATGCTTTCCTCTTCACAGCAGAGCATGCGCTGTGAGATACTGCGGAGAAGTCTCCTGAGTCCAAAAAGCGTTAGGTATCAAGCACCAGTCTTCTGATTATTGGACAACTCACCATACCTCTGAGCCACAGCCAAGTGTCCAAGTGTCCTCTGCAAAAACCCATATTTGGCTCTCATCGCATATTGTACAACACTACTTGCCAACAGACATAGCCCTGTAGAACCACTGAAAAGGAAGAAAGTATGCACCACAGTACTTGTCCTTTATCTTGCCTAACCTGGAAAAAATTTCACAAGAGTGAAGGAGAGCAAACAGAGATGCAGACATAAATTGTAACTGCAGCAGACATACCAGGATTCTACTTTGAGCTGAAGAGGTACCCTGTGTCAAAACCAGGTTGACATAAGTTAAGAAGCGGCCATTTGTGTTTAGTGTGTAATCAACTCATAAACCACAGCCTCACAACAATAATGTAACATAAGTCATACATTACAAAGTGTTAATGGCTTAATTTATCTATAAAAATGACTGATGCTTTACAACAAATTGCTTGGTTGGCTAGCCTTTTCTCATTGCCAGGTTACCAGAAGGTCACCATATTGACACCAAAGGCACCCTTGAGCATCTTTATGAGACGCATGGACCTTTCAACTAACCAGTGTAAACCAATCTGTGGCAATACTTGACACTGAAAGCAACTGGCATAATATAAAGAGCAAAAAGTCTTCATAAAGCAGCAAAGAGGGGAGATGGATGGGTCAAACAAAACTGGACTTTGTCCCACAAGTTGTTGTTTTGAGTACTGTTAAGTAACTTATGTACCCATGTCCTGTGTGAAACTAAAAAAGTTAACATTGTTTAACAATAACATTACTCGATTTTATGTCATGTTACATAACAAATGTACTTATTTTAAACCAAGATGTGATCTTTTTTTCTAAACCTAACCATTCACTTTTGTTGCCTAAACCTAACTGCGACTGTGTATTTCAGCTGCGCATGACATCGAGACACCAAAATGTGCCCTGTGAGTGGCTATGAGAAGCATAATGGGTTGGGTTACAAGGTTGGGAAAAAATCTGCTTTATCTTTTTAGCTGCATCTGCAGCTGAAACAGTTTTTAATTTTTATTAACATAGCCAACTATTTTGTAACATTTACAACTGCAGAAATGATGGATTGGTGGGTCAGTTTTTGCTGATGGTTTAAAAGCCATCCTTTTATTGACTTTTTAAACATGCACTGTATAAAGCAGATAATGATGTATTATCTTTACAATATGACAATTGAATAGTTATTATTTGTAAAAGTTACTTGTGCTGGCTTTTAATTGATGAAGAATTAGTAACTCATTTATTGCCCATAAATAAAAGCCATTTGGTACCTATCAAAAATCTTACGAAAAGGACTTTTGGACAGAATTCATATTGTCTTCACATTTCTCATCCAAACTACAAAATACAGACGAGCTATACCTGCTGAAGAGCCTATTGATTATTTTATTTATGGGGGGTGGGAGGGGGGGGCTTTCCCTTTCCCGGGTGGGGTAAATATGCGAGGAAAAATGAGTGACTGAGGCTAATACCATGATGTACCTTCTTAAGGCTCTAAGATCTTTTTAATGTATTCTCCTCTGTGGCAGGGGCTGAAAGGGAAAGGGAAAGAGGAGAGCTGAATGGATTCCATTAATTTAATTGAAGCAAGCCCTGACAAGAGATAAAACATCTTGGGCCCACATCTCTTCAGGGTTGGCGCTGGGCTTCATAGTAAACAAGCCGTGATCCGTAAACAAAGCCCAGAGAGCACCACCACGCTCTACAGAGACTTCAAGGCCATGGAATATGTCAGAGATGGGCTTGAATGGATACTGAAGAGCCCACCCCACCCCATCCCCACCACTACCGCACACACGCACAAATGCACACACACACTTAAGTATTAACCAGTACCAGCAGTGGATCAAGCAGAAAGAAGAGAGAAATCCACTCCAACAAGGGCACTGAAATATGGATAGACTTGTTGAATTCTAGATATGAGAACCACTTCCACTTTGATGTGTCCCCATCAGATATTATACACCTACATAATAATGCACTGTAGAACTGATGTACAGCTTTCGCACGCAAGCTTCATGACCGATACTGTGTGTCAGCTAATTCCACAAATTTTCATCTCTCTGGGAGAAAAGACATGGTACATGCTGTATCTGACAGTCTATACTGGTGAAACAGTATATGTGGTAATCAAGCCCACTGGTGCTGAAAGCTCTGTAAATGGGGGGTGGTGAACACTGAGCTTGTAAAGCGCATGTTGTTTGGCCACTCAAAAAGCAACTGGTATTTGGATATGTCACATTCTTCCTTGAATTGTTCCTCAGCAGGCACTGGCTTTTCACTCAGGTTGAATAGCAACACAAAACCCAGCAAAATCCATTAAAGAAGGAATAGCTTTATCTTCAGAACAGTGAGGGTAGATGGTTCGGACAATACAAGCCATCTACCACAAACTGGGCCTGCATGGCAAACGTGGCTTATGAACAGAATGCCAAGGTTACAGCCTTTGTCCACAGCTCTATAAGCTCTGCTGGCAATTCAGCTGCATTGTGAACATGGACCTACCTTGCCTCTGTAAATTTGACATTAATTGTGTATTGTATCCTGGTTAGAAAAATAGTTACCTGCTTCAGTGTCATTTAACTGATCCAAATGACAGATTTGATGCTGGCACATAAAGCAGGATAAAATCCACATACATATTCACATATTATAGTACAGCATGCAGCAGGCACATTCAGATTAGATTTTCCTATTTTACTACTAAGGAGAAATTCTGTTTTGCATTTAATCACTTTTTTACCTTTGTGACAGGAAAGGAGGGGCTAAAAATAATGCTCCACTGCAGAGGAGAGAGAAAATAATGACCCTTTTCCTGTTACACATTGCAGAAAAATGCACAGTTTCAGTTTGTGTGAGGACTAGGACTGAATGCTTCCGAGTTAATAAGAAATGAGACACCTGCCAACATCAGCATCTTTGGAATGACACACACAATGCTGACATTAAAAAACTACTCACGATACCTCAAATCATCTCACATTGCCTCATGTCTGAGCTTTACACACACATCAAAAAGACCACAGCCAAGAGTAAGATGGACAACAACATGGACATATTGTATGCCCTATAATAACACAATAAACAATATCTAGTGACTTGTTTTGTCAAGGATGATTATCTATATACAGCTTCTCGCACTTGTCCTTGCCAGATGAAGTTTGCTCACATCTCTGACAATGAAAGCTACAGAAAAGGTAGTAGTCCATTAGGTATGACTACTACAAGCACTCGTCGCAGGGAACACATCACTCCAGTCTCGGCCGAATTACACTGGCTCTCCATTCAGTGCAGAATTCAATTCAAGATTCTACTAATTACTTTTAAATCCTGACATGTTCCACTTTACATTTCAGAACTCATAACCCCTTATTCTGGTCCCAGACCCCTCAGATTAGACAATCAAATGTTTTTAAAAGTACCACGATCAACACTTCAAACAAAAGGGATCATGCATATGGTTCTTGCCCCAAAACTGTGGAACAAACTTCCCATCGACATCAAAGCAGCGCAATCAGTTATTCAGCGTAAAAAGCTCTTAAAAACCAACTTATACAGGCTGGCATTTGTATAACTTTCATTTAATATGTATGTAAGTGTGTATATGTATGGGATTTGCATGAGTGTATGTGCATGTACCTGAGTATGCATGTAATGTGCTTGTGTATGTAAATTTGTATGCATATATATATTTTGGAAATGGAGTTGAAGATTGTATTTTTGCAGCTGTTTCCAGCTTAATTTTTTGTTTGTTTTAACACACAAGTTCATATATCTCCTGCAAACTCACATCATATTCTACAAAGTGTCACATCATGGTGTACAAGTTCTCAAATTGTATTCTACAGGTTTTCACATTATATTTTACAAGTTCTCTCATCATATTCTACAAGTTCTAAAGTTGGATTCTACAGGTTCTAACATCATATTTTACAGGTTTTCAGATCCGATTCAAAAGTTCTCACATTGTATTTTACAAGTTCTCACACTGGATTCTGGAAGTGCTCAGATCATATTCTACAAGTTCCCTGATTTTATTCTACAAGTTCCCCGATTTTATTTTACAAGTTCTCCAAATGTATTCTACAATTTCTCACATCCAGTCTAAGCTCTCATATCTTGCAACATATTTACCTTCATACATAAGTGCTTATTTTAGTGCATTTCCTCTTACTTTTTGCCTATTTACCACCACCACAGGTATTAAACACAAATTAGAACAGTGAATTTAAAGCTGTTATAAAATGTTGTCCTCATTGTGATTTTGCTAATATGAGCCCCAAACTGCATGGAGGTTAAAGATGGCATTGATGCTGACAAATGTATCCGCCTTCTGATCCACTTTGCAGCCATGAATGCATTATTTTCATCTATTTGCCAGCACATTCTCAGAAATAATACAGATGGACCTAAAAAGGCCAGTGAAATCAGAGTATAATGACATTGCACCATCATTTAGCCCTGCAGACGCTGCTCAGGAGCTCTAAAAGTAACTTAAGAATATTGTGGTGAATCAATAATGAAAGTATCTAATCTGTTTTACCGTCCACCTATGCTTGCCTTACGTCAGATAGATATCACAGTGCGGGATGCGCAATGTAAAGTGGATTCTTGCTCTGGAACAGGAGTCCAGTAATAGAGCAGAAGACGCAACAGAATCCAGTAATATGTTATTTAGGTGGTAGACCCCGAGTAGTTCATATATCACTGTTAAGTGATCTGAGATGGTCTACACTATCTCTCAAACGCACTTTATCTTATTTTGTGGTGCATCTTCTCTCTTTGTATTGCCTCATTAGATTCCAGCTCTTTGTCATGCTAAGGCTCACCTTGCAACCATCTAGAGGAGAATGCTTACAGATCATACATCTTAGCTGAACTTTTGTATTTGAGACCCAAGCAGAAGGGCTGCAGCATTAACAACAGAGAGGTTGTTAGATTTTCTGCACAAGAGGAATGCCTCAAAGTAGCCTTATCTGCATCACACTGGATCGTTTTGTGATAATCTTTCTATTACAAACAATGGAAATCCTTATCAGGAGACTTTCTTTAAACGCTGGAGTGATTACAATGTTTGCCAAGCCGCATATACAGTGTATCCAAACGATAACATTTACACACCTATCAAGAGCACAAACACATACTTATAAAGAATAAAAGATTGTGCTTGTTAATGCGGCATTTTTAAACATTTTTTTCTCATCTCTGACGTCTAATATTATCTGAGAATGCCTGCCTTCTCCTCTTTGCTCTTTGGTAGGATTGTTTATTTTCCCACATCAAAGATAAAGTTCTTTCCCTCGGCCCTGGAATACACAGCAGTGTGACATTAATATGTATTTTCCTGTTAGGAGTTATTGAAGCAGATTATAGCATTACTGATAAATTGATTAACTTCTCCATTCCTGTCACACATTGCAGGGTGGCTGCCTCAATGGCAGTTTTTCTACATCCAACACTGAGAAATTGGGTAATTCTCTGTATTTAATGTGGTCTATTCAACAAATGTATTTCCTTGTGCATTACGATTGTTAGTGAAATGTAAAATTTTGCTGTAATTGTAAACACTTTAGCTATGTATTAAGAGTTACACATGATCAGATCAGCAGAATTGCTCAAATTATGAAAAGCGCAAAATGTTTTATGAACCCAAACCCTTTATCAGTCCTGCCTCCTTCTTCGCCAAAGTAGAATAGGTGCCAGGACCTCCTTTTGTGTGAAAGGTTAAAGCTGGGTTAGGCAAAAATCAGAAGAGGCAAAAATCCCAACAACGAAACAAAAAGTGACAGAACGTGAAAGTACACCGTCCTCCTGAAGTTCTTTTCTAAGCCGCTCCCACTAGACATTCACATGCATGTGCTTCATACAGCAACTCTGAGTTTTATTTACATTTATTCATTTAATTTTAATTCATTGTAGAGCTGCATGCAGAACACTCACTCAGCCCCTCCTTGCTCCACTCTCTCTCTCTCTGGTTATAAGGCCATAAGTAAGACAAGATTTAGCTAGCCAATGCCAGCCAGCCCACGGTCCACTTGCCTCGCACCCTGCCACTGTGGACTGCTTTACTGGGAGGAGTCCAGTTTAATGGCCTAATAAATCTATAACCATAGCTCCACTTAACTGTGTATGTGAATGTACTGACTGTGATTTGAGGCTCTCACTAACTTTAGCTACAGAATCGTGAGCTTGAATTAGCTGCAGCCAAAAGCCTTTGTCTCCGGTTAGCAGATGGCTAAATGATTAGCAATATTTTCCATCCATCTCTAAAACACAACTAATATTGACATTTGTTTAAAATAAAATCCATGTCAGTATTGGTTGGGTTTATTGCCAGACTCTCTGTTGGACTCTTTGAGAAGTCCGTCTTCCTTTTTTGGGGTTGCTTTGCAGTGCAGGCAGTTGTTGCCAATGCTGGAATAGCAACTTTCTCTACAGGACTCTCCACTATTAAATCACTAAAAGGACATTCATGCATAACTGCGTCTGTAGAACAGCCAATAGGAATGTCCTCTTTCTGAAATGATCTGTGATTGGCCAAAGTCTGCCATCACATGCTGGATTTTCTGAAGTCTGCAAACAGAGCCCAGAGGAGTAGCGCAAGTCTAGTTTTCTCTCAGAGCACTTGAATTACTATATGGTCAACATTTATTATGGGATTTCTGTCCAATAATATAAAGCTCAATTCACAGTCTTTGCCGGGCTTGTGGTTTTTTTGTTTGTTTCTTTTTTCTTTTCCAATGCCTTACCACTATATGACTTTATACATAACATGTCTTATCACAGCCTGCTTGATCCTGCTATCAGGGCAAATCAAATTACAGCGCTGTGTCTTTACAAATGTTGAAAGTCTGCGATGATTATCTGACAGGAGGACACTGTCACAGATTGAGATCTGCAGCTTTGTCATGTTGCTCCCTGTCTTCAAAAATCACTGCTCATCTTACAAAGCACACCTCATGCTGGTGTTGTGGAAATCCCCCCCCCCCCCCCCCCCCCGCTGTTTCACCTGTTGGCTGTCTAATCAGATCCAACCACGCTGGCCCACACCTCAGGCCCGCTTTATCAGCTCCTGAATATCTGATAACCCTGTCCTCAATCAGCCTCCATAACTGGATGAAAAGGAGAAACAGATCAGTAACACTTGAATGCTTGCATGACCTTTATTTCTTGCTGAACATCTGTGTGCAGAGTGCAGCGGGGAGAAGGAAACACCAGCACTTGTGCTGATTGAGCTGAGATTGGATTCACAGCCAGAACAAAGAGAAGGAGAGACATTGAGACTGAGCCCAGAGACGTATGTGTGTGTGTGTGTGTGTGTGTGTGTGTGTGTGTGTGTGTGTGTGTGTGTGTGTGTGTGTGTGTGCGTGTGTGTGCAGTCTGCTGTTACATGTGTCTGAATGTAGTTGGAGAACTTGTACAAGCAAACTTCTGAGATTGTTTGTGCATGTATGTATCGCGTAAATGGCATGCACATGACTGTAATATGATCATCTTGTAAATGTCCTCTTAAAGATGGAAAGATGAGATAAACTCCTCCATGTTCTAAGCTGACTGAGAAATCAAATAAAAAAATCTCTAGAGTGGTTTCTGTCCTACTTTTTTGGACTAGAGGAAAATGAGTTTTATCAGTTGTGAACTAGGAAATTACTTCTACATCTGCTGATATTTAGTGGAGCTCCAGAGATGTGTCCTAGTCTGTTAGGTATTTCCTAAAGATGGAGTTCAGGCAGGTTTTTAACAAAAAACTATTCCTAAACATCTCTCCTCCCACAAACAAAAAAGAGTGTTAGTATAAGAGCCGCTTAATCACATTGTTTTTTTGACAAATAAATCTTCCTTGTACTTGGTAAATGTTTGTGTTGATATATGGCACACACACACGTTCTGATGTTATTTAAGCTTCTAAAACAGTTTCTGTATTTTAAAATAGTGTATAGTAAAGGGCCATACCATGGTTATGTTTATATTTACATAATTTATTATATATTATATTATATGATATAATTTTCTTTGACGTTGTGGTTGAAGATGATGAGAAGTCTGCGTAGATGTGTTTGAAGTTTTCGTTAAGCAGTGTTATGGTTTATATTAAGGGGTAACATTTGAGATTACATAGAACATCAGTAGTGAAACAGAGAAGATGTAAGTTTTGAAGGACGTTGCCTTTTATTTTCTTTTTTGTACTGTCAAATAATCATTTTTCAAGGATTTCCCTGCCTCATGTCAGTACAGATTTTTACAACAGGGAACTGGCATAGGAGTCAAAATTGAGACACCCCGAGGACTAAGTGGCCAAGGAACTTTGGCATGTTAAAACTGCCACTATAGTTTTCATATAGTTTGCCTTTTGGCGTTTGGCTCGTTTGCTGAAAGCACTGTCAAAGTGGAGGTACTCACGAGTTCAGAACGATTACATGCTGCTAATCCTAACCAAGCGCTTTTATGCCTGCCTTAGTAACAACCATCAACAGTAGACGCATGAGGATAACTATGTAGACATGAAATGTACTCCAGTGATGATGATGATGATGATGATGATGATATTTTTAAAATCTTAAAACAATAAAGCCATTTTTTTTTTCTGCAGAACAAAAGCAGACTGGAAGAAGCTAGCTGACGTCTGATTGCTAAGTGATGGAAAAGCCAAAGACTTATGTCAGCTCTCTCCAACTTATTTAATCACCAGGAGTGCAGGGGGAAGACCGACTTTGATTAAGACCACCTCACCGATCAATAAAGTCCTTGAACTTGCATAAGTCACCGCTGGCCACTCTCAATATTACTGATAACTGCCCCCAACACACCCACATACACACAGCCACACACACACACACACACACACACACACACACACACACACACACACACACACACACACAGAGCTTGTCTGGCCACCTCACCTGAGTGATTTTTCCATTGATGAAGGGATTCTTTTGACCTCTGCTTTCAGGGTAAACACAAGTTTAAGGAATATTTCAGAATAAAAATAGACACAGCTGCATCTGAAATGCCCTCTACTGGCCTCAGCCAATGTCACAGACAGCTCTTGCAGGTTGCCAATATAAATATGCCCACCTACGAAATCGCTATGGAGCAGTGACATTGCACAGAAAGAGGAGGGGGAGGTTCTTTTCCATTAGTCTGACCCAGCTGAAATGACTTGGCCTCCATATAAAAGGTTGTGGATGAAGCAGAGGTTGGGGTCGTGTACAGTGTGCAGTGCCCTTATTCTTTCTGCCACCTGTCCCAGATGTGCATCCTAAAACAAACAAGGGATTACTTTCATTGATTGAATGCAGATTGAACGAGTCCCTTGGCAAAAAAATGCCGTGTGCTGTCAGAGGTGGCTCACCCTCATCATTGGTTAACACAGGATGACAGATTCAATCTGTTTCAGCCTGCCACCGGGGTTACGCAGTATGTGTCACTCAAACTGGAGCTCACACAGACAAAAGCCAAGTGTGGACTGACTATCAACACAGCCTCAAGACACATGCTCTCTCGCTCTCTCTATCTCTCTATCTCTCTAACACACACACACACACACACACACACACACACACACACATGCACACACACACACACACACACACACACACACACACACACAGAAACACATAAACACACACACACAACAGCCAGCTCAGCAATATCAAAGTTTAGAGATCATCATTTGCCCTGCTCTGAACCCTTCTGTTCAAGGAGGTGGTCTGTATTTATCAAGCAGTCGCATAAAATCTAGCAGTAGCTGTTCTATGTAAAAAAACAAAACAAAAGGAAGAGTTTTTACCACACATTTGGAGTAGCCTCAAAAATGGTGATACTACGCAGATGTTATAAGAGAAAATGACAGTTTTCCTCCTCATTAGCAATAAAATAATACTTTGTACACTAATGTTTAATTCAAGTGAGCAACTACCACTAACTACTACTTTACCCACATTGAGCAGGGCAAGTCAATCAGAGGGAGCTAAAGTTGCCTAAACCTAACCATCCCTGCAAAACATGTGCTTTTGTTACCTAAACATAATCTTGTGCAGCGTAATCCCACCATGTGCTTGTGTAGACATTACAGTAGCGGCATCCTGGAACACCGACAGCAGATGCAGAAGGATACTTAAAGTGACGTGCAAGTCTACTGCAAAGCGGTATTATGTGACAACTTGGGAACGTGCAGTGCCTACCAACAAGCAACAGACGCAGGCAAACAGGTGTCATTTTCTGTCTGCAAAATGGGACACTCCACCATAGAACCCTTTTCACAGTTTTGCAAAATTAGACCTTTTCGCTGAATGTCACGAAATATGCACCACGACATATAACTTGAGGAATTCTAAAGCTCGCAAAAATAACTTTTTCACTACCTTGCCTGCCTCATACTTGGGGGGCACTCATCACAGTGCGTCTTTGTGCTGCATGAGCCATTGGAATCAATGAGTTTAGAGCACAGCAGTGAAGTTGTTGCATCCTCTCTCTCTCTCTCTCTCTCTCTCTCTCTCACACACACACACACACACACGCACACACACACACAAACTCTACCTTCTCAAGCTGGGGTAGGTGGCTTCCACTTGTTTTCAGCAAGTAAAGCATGCTGATAACCTTCAGACTGCTGAGAAGCCTTTATGGAAGACTTGATATCTAGCTATTAATTGCTCTTTGTTTAAACATTTTGCATCGACCATGAATAGTGTAGACATCAGAATGGTGCAGCAAGGACTAATGTACGGTGTTGTAATTCTTGAGAGGAATCAGCACAGATATAAGAGCACAAATCCTCTTAAATGTTATATTAGATATAGTTATGCTCTCTGCTTATTCTTTGCCATGGCCAAGGTCAGCGATGAAGTTAAATAAATGGAGCATGGTCTATGACCTCCAACTTGGAAGCATCTTAAAGCACAAAGCCACGGACAAAATTCAAGTGTTTTCACTGTATTTACAGAAAAATGTTGATTGATGACATTTTCTTTTGAAAGACCGTATTCTTTTACAGCTGGATAAAATTTCACCATAGTTGAGAAAAAGCAACAGAATTCAACCAAAATTGGCCTTTCAAGTTTGAGTGTGACTATGTGTATGGTACAAAGGAAACATGTTAACAATTCTTTCTGATAATAAAGTAAACTCAGCAAAAGTTAAACACTTAAAACATTAATTTTTCTAAAAAGGATCAGGGCACTATCCATCCATTCGCCTGTCATTCACCTGCTTATTTGGGGCCAGGTAACAGGGACAGCAGGCTGAGCAAAGTACTCCAAACAATGCTTTCTAGCCCCTACTGCAGAACCCTGTAGCGTTCCCAGGCCAAGTGAGATATCTCATCCCTTTCAGTGTGTTCTGGGTTGGCCCTGGGACCTCCCGCAAGTTCAACGAAGCATCCAGCCCACACTCATTCCAAAGTTGTCAAATACTGCGTCTTTTGCATTGCTTGTGGAATAAGATCCATCAGGTTGAAACGCTGCTGATACCAACATGATATAAGGAGCCTAAGGTTGCTTATAGGGCAACCGTACAGGGACAGTGCAGTAGCTTCACTTCCATTCTTACCTTTCACAATAAAATCTCTGAATATATACACTGCATCACAGCTTACCAGAGGAACTCATTTGCACACAGAGACTGTGGTGATGTGCTGTTCTATTTTTTAATACATTTACTTCTGATTTTGCTCCTGCCTTTTCTCTAAGTTTGCATTCAACATAATAAATTATTATCTCATTCTAATTAACTGACACAAATGTATATGAGAAGAGAGTGATTTATTGTTTTGGCTGATAAAAAATATGCTAGGCATGTAGATTTTTTTTCTACTAGCCAAATTGGCTGGTGAATCAAAAAGTTAATTTCAGACACTGACTGTCTGACTGTAATACGTCAACCAGAGTTAGCAACAACAATCTCCTATAGACACAGCAACGCTGAACGTACAGCTTGTCCCTCTCATGGCCACATATTGCCAAAGTTGTACATTTAATGTAGTTTTCATGTTGGTTTTTTAACATTTTTAACATTTTAACTGTTATTATTTAAATATTTATGCAAAATGTGCATAGTGCTGCTGCTTATTATGTTTGTGTTTAATACAAATTTGTGTATCAGTACTTTTTGAACATTTTCCAGAACATTTCAACAATATTGCGATTATATCGATTATCATGATAAGTTTGGTCACGATAATCGTGATATGAAAATTTTGTATTGTTATATTTCTAGTCCTGGTCACACAAATAATACACCATACACCATACAACATTACCCTCTGCATCCTCCAGATTTTATGTCTAATTTGTGAGCTAATATATGATGGTGTCAGTGCAGGTTGGGCCTTGAGACGCTGTTTGGTCCACATCAGCCAATTAACCCATTTAATTAAAGCACCAAAACACAATTCATCTTACCACAGACTGATAGGTTTGCGTGTGTTGTCATTACCTTATCAGAGTGATAAAGAAATCAATAGAGAAAATCAATAGGATATGTTTTAGCTTTGCCTTTTGTTCACATGTAGGGGCGATGTGGGGGTGACAGCTTTGAGCTTGTACAGCAGTAGTATATCACAGCCTCCATAAACTATTGATTTTATGATAAAATCTTTCAGACAATCAATAGTAATCAAGGGTATAGATCACGAGAGAGTGGCATGTTAAAGTAGAGGAAGTGCTGGAGAGGATCTTTTGTCTGTGTGAGCGGTGCATAATTTTATACATTCTTGGTAAGAGCATATCAATCATTCTCTAGTCTAAAGAAAATGATGAATGAATTGAATGAGACAGGCTATGGTAAATGGCTTATTATTAGAAACTAAATGGTAGGTGGTACTTTTTAACATGAGAAAGCCATTTTTCATCAAATTTAATTTTTCCCTTCCAACTGCTAATGGGTACATTTCTATTATTTTGAGTGAAATGGCTCTATGAATCCACACGTGATGAATCTGCCCTACTGACCAACTTAACAACTGAGTCAACAACTTGAATAAATGTTCCACCTTGGACTGGACCACGACACAGTGGATAAGCCTGTGGCGGCTAGGTGGCTACTGACAACACTGGCCACACTATTCTTGTCTTTGAAAGGAAACGTCTATCAGCAGGCCGTGGTTCACTTGTCAATCGTGAACTGAGCACCTGATAAAGACAACAATTGGGAAAGATGAGGATGCTGTTTATATCCTGGCTGGCCCTCGACCACCAGCCACAAGTCCCCACAGCCGTGATGACTGAGGAGGATGGAGTCCGGGCTGGAGGAAGTAAGAGGACAACAGTTGTGCCTCAAGTGTCTGAAGCCTTGCTGAAACAGTCCGTCCCCTCCCATGTCTTTTTTGTGGTTAGAGGAAACCTGACACCGCTCAGTGTTTGGACAGTCCCTGACAATCTGGATGTGGAGACTGATAAGAGCAGGATTGGAGAAGTGGTGTTAAGATTGTGGGGAACTTCTGTCTGAGATACTTTCAAGAGGCAAATGATTGATAGAGCACAATGATACAAATGAAACTAATTAAAAATTATTAAAATCATAATATCATACAGCTCTAATCATTTTACTTTGTAGTAGCCTAATTGTGTTATCTCTTGGTATGTCAAATATGTCCAAAGAATTTTTTTGTTTAATGTCAAAATTCCTTTTCTCCCTCCTTATCAAAAAATCATTGTGATAACTCATCCTGCATCCAGGGACATATATGTATCCAATCATATGTAATAAAAATTTTTTTTTTAAAAATGAGCCAGTCTCGGCCATCATATAAAACCATGCTTAGCCTTGTTAGTTTGGCTCTCTAGCATGCAAGCTTTCTGTAGTTCAGCAATTTGCATGCAGAAGATTACAAAAGTAAACACCAGATTGTATGATTTTGTCCCTAAGTATGTTAAGCAGAACTGGCTGACACTTAAAAGCTAGTGCTAAAATAAAATTGCATTATACAAAAAAGATAAAGATGGTGTCACGGATGGCTGCGTCGGTTTGTTGGTGTACACAGTTTTGTCTTGTTTTCAAGGGGTCGACAGATTATGTGCAAGGCCGATTATCGGAGTCAATATTTGGCATTTTGTTGATTATCTGTATTCGCTTTTTATTTTAATGATTAAGGATAAAATCAATCAATAAAAAAGTGTGTATATTACACCAGGGCAGACAGCATGTAAAGAAAGGGTCAGCATGGGAGGAACTTCTACTTTGTACAACCTCAGGGAGCTATTTTTATTCATTTATTTATTTACATTTATTTAACTTTAAACGTTAAATATGTATTCTTGTCTAGTTTTTTTAAATATTCCCATAGGAATTGTGAATATCATCACGTAAAGTCCATGCTAACTGTATTGTAACTTTGATGGTAAAACAAACCTCAGGTCTTTAAATAAACATTACATACATATACAAATTATAAACATATACATAAACAATATTTTCTCATATTCTTCCATTTTATTGTTGGGTACGCTTGTTTTGTTAAAAAAATCTTTTGGCTACAAATGAAAGTGTCCCTATGTTTTTCAGTGTATTTTCCCCCCAAGGACAGAGTCCCAGTTTAGAGCACTCTGAGGAAAGAGGATTTTTGCGGCCTATGTACTGCAGACTTTGAAGGCCTTTTGTTAATGTCACATCTCAGTGACAGTCCTTAGCTAATGTAATGTATTTTTACAAATCTGGGCAAATTGGCTTGATTTCTTTCAGAAGCATGGGAGGAAGGCAAAAATTAATTTAATTTATTGGTCAAAAAATGACTAAAAAGTTAAAAGAAAATTACCTAAAAATAAGGGACAAAGAAGAAAAGTAATGAATAAAAACTAAAAAACTGACCTTAAGAAAGTGCTCAATAAACAAAAACAATATGGTACATACATGTATTTCTCTTTAGGGATTTATATCAGGATTGTTGGTAGATACCAAAAAATATTAGTGGCTGATACATCATTCATACACATTTTTTTTATTTACCCAAATATTGATAATAGTTTAATCATCTCAAAAATCCACTCAGGTTGGGCTATGATATTAACATCATTTCTATGGACACTGGGCTGCCTCACAGGTGTTACAAAAAATACATATAGTAAAAGCTTTCTTGTGATGACTATAGTTTGTATCAAATTTCTAGTTGAGAGTAGAAAGATGTATATGTATTTATATGAAAACAGCAGTGGTTTGGAGTAGAATGATTGATTGGGCAGAATGGATGTGGATTTTGAAACTATAAGGAAATCATGGTGACCTGCGTATGCCCAGTGTGTGGCCTTCCAATTTCCTTATGGAGCCTTCTAATAGCTCTTTGGTAAGCAACAATCGGGGGGTGGGGCGGTGGGGGGGACTGGAGCAGCACATTGAGGGGTCAGATCACAGAATCATATTGGAAGGCTGAGCTAATCTTGGCAGCAAGGTCAAACGGTTCCACGATAGCCACCTGCCTTTGAGATTTGCCCGGCTCTAATTGAAATGTTGTGATAAATTTCTTGCTGGGGTCAGATGTTATGCGCTGCCTAAGCAAGGGTTAGGTGGACAGAGGGGGGGCCTGAGCGGGAGAGGGGGGGGGGGGGTCCCCTGTGGGATCTACTCTTTATCTTTATAGTGTGGACTTGTTGAGTGGAGATGATGATGTGCTCTGCAGAAGCGGACTGGCAGCTGAGGATTCAGCTGATTCAGAACACTCTTGAGGATCTACTCGCAGCCTAAGCCTGCATCAATATGTCTTCTGACAACATCTCTACATATATAAAAGCACATTTTTCACCCATGAAATTAAAAACCATGTGACGGAAATTAGAATATTACAATGCAAGTTTGTCATTTTTTATTTTTTTCTCAGTCCAGTAAGAAAAACCATCACCTCGTAACGGGAGTCAATGTCAGTCAGCAGGTCAAACAAATCATAAAGTGCTTGAACACAATCTGCAGAAAGCCTGTCACTCAAAGTGACCATGCCCTTAATAAGCTACAACTTTAAGCCTCATTAAAACGTCAACTGGGGATTACAATGAAAATTCACCCCCTGTACAGGTATCATGAATTATTTATTTTATGTTATTTTTTATTTTATTTCCAGGATGTAAACATGTTTGTTTTTGTAATCTGGCATTTTAACACGAGTGTCCATAAAGGATTGGCTCACACTTCGAGCAAGCCTCAAGTGGCCATTAGAGGAATTGCAGTCTTTGGCAAAATAGTCTAGAAAAAATGTCTATCACATTACAAGCAAAAAATGTATAAAAAATAAAAAGTCCAGATTTTCATTCTGGATTACTAGTGAATACTGTTAAAATTATAATAGATAGAGAATAATAGGTTTTTACGCAAATGTCTATGGTTTTGCACAACACTTGGCCACCAAATAATACAGTAAATGATTTTACATTTCTATGACAACTTCATTAGTAGAATATTTTTGAAAGTAACTTTTGGGGCATGTAACACCTCTTGCAGTCCTATGTCCAAAGAATATTGAAGTGTGTCTTTGAAGGTATACAAGGGTAAACTACATTCACAAATTACAACATTTATTATTCACTAAAATTACTTCCAAGAATGAGCAGGAGTAAATACCAGTCAGCATTAGCTATCTAACTACATGTTAGCCGTTGTAACAACAAAAACACTGGCTCACTGTAAAATACTAAGACACGCAAAGCTGTTTAATAACCACTCAGCAGCCATGTCTACTCATTGAAAACAAAAGGCCTTTCTCAACACCAAGTTCGCCAAGTTCACGATTGCAAACTTTGAAGTTCTAACTCAGGAAGCCAGACTCAGTACTACATTCATTTCAAAGCTAAGCTAATTTACAGCATCCACATCTGGGCATTTGGACTGAACTTGGCTAGATACAGACTTCGAACTGGAACAGCACTTGGGCTGCAACTGATGACGTTTAAAAAAACACAAATACCGTCAAGAACGCAGACTGAGAATGGCTCAAAGGGTCATGACCTTGGCGGGCCAAAGCCACATCCACTGACCGTCCCAAGCTCATTTGCAAGTTACAGGCAAAGAAACGGCACTTTCAGAAGAAGGCTGAAACAGATGGGTATATTGGCATGCTGAAGCGCATGATCTGAGTGATGTTTTAAGCAAAAAAAACTTCACAGGCATGTTTTGGGGAACTCTTTGACCTATTCACATTGTCAAAAAGGGGCCTAATATGACACCTTTAACACAAGCAATGAAAACAAAAGGCACATGCAATTTTTCAGTACTCACAAAGCCAAGGAAAGCGGGGAGGAGTGGCAATGGGCGTCCGGCAGTGCACAGAAAAAACAGCAGCAACAGTCCACAGTCACACTCCAGCAGGAGGGAATCAGTTCACCACAGTGGTCCAAAGGAGTTTTCCCGATCCTCTCTCAGTCACAAATGTCCATCTCTGAATCAAATAAATCAGCTAAGCAACAAGTCCACATGCTGTTTCAGTCCGTGTATCATTTGTTCGATCAATTATTAAATTCCATCTGGCAAACTGAAACAAAAAGAAAAAACTGTGATCATTTTGTTTTTTTTTATTCTATCAACTTCATATTGAAAAAAAGATGTGTGTTTTCTCATTCTTTGCTTAAAGGAAAATCAAATAAATACGGAAACAAAAACAAAAAAACAAGTCAAATTTACATTATTTTTTACCTGAAATATTTTTTAAATCTTCCCTACTGATGGACGACATGACAGCTCGCCCAAAGTGAGGTTATTTAATCTTGATCGCCCCCTGGTGTCTGACTGCAGTATAGATCATAAAGCCCGCCCCTCCATGTTAGTGAATGGACATAGGCCAAACTAAAAACTGAAAGTACATGCCAAATACATTATTCCAAAAGATGGTTTCTGTCACTGAAGGTAGCTCTCATCACCCTGATGTTTGTTCAAGTGTTTGTTTTTATGATAAGTTCATTTTTAATGAGTTATCAAATTATACAAAAGGGGGATTTCCCGCAATGATTGACAGCTGTGACAGCCAGTCCCTGCGCTCAAATTCAGTGCGGCTGCTCACAATTGGTTGGACAGGTGTTTGGGCTGGAGCTCCCCCACCGCGGATAACGTTACTGCGCAGATGCAGGGCTCCCCTATAATAGAGTGCTGAAGGGATGACGTATTTTTATAGGCCAACCAGGAAGTAAGCATCACACTGGTTCCCTTGTCAAAAACTTTATGGGATTTTTGAATGGGATTTTCAGTCATCGCCAAAAATAAGCTCTGTGATGGCCACAAGTTAAAGACTTACACGTTTTGTTCAGCGTGATAATCTTCACAGATGAACACCACTTTTGTGTGTTTTGAAGCATAAATTAAATGACCAGAAGCAAAAAACTATTGTTAGGCTACATACTAACTACATCGCGGTCGCATATATTAAACGTCACCACTACAAACACTGTAAGAACACGTTAAAACACGATCAAAAAATATTATAAACAGATAAATGTACGAGTCTGTAAAGCTGTAACGGTGGAGAAGTGGGCTTATGAGTTTCTGTGTCTGCTGTGATGATGTCAAATGTCCCCGACAAAAACTGTAGCGCACTGTAGTCCCATTTAACCACTTGTTAGCAACCGCCTTTTTTTCTTTTTTTTTAAGATTTTTTTTTAATTTTTTGCCTTTATTAGATAAAGATTATTAGATTATTAGATTGTTAATTTAATTTCTCCAGTTGGCTGTCTACAGATTTACAATAGATCCATGCTCTATACATCCCAGATACATCCACGCATCACCCTCGCAAGATGGCAACGCTCATATCCAGGATACTTTAAGGGGGTGAGTCATGATACATCCATAGATTAAGTATTATTTACAGTCTATGGTCTTAACCAATTGTTACAACTGCAAAGCTAATATAATTAAAAAAGAGGGAATAGCTATTATGCTAATGCTAACGGCTACTCGCGATGAACAACACTCATTTCTCACCTTATAACAATCAGTTACAGGGCAGAAAACAGTATAAAGACACATATTTACCTCTTGTAGATCACAAAAGTCTAAACCCATGGGATAACAGGTCCTCAGCAACTAAGTTATGAACGTAATTGCTTGCATACAATCAATAATATTAATTTAATGGTGATAGCTGGCTCCTGCATTTCTTCAAGGCCAGGGACCTGCGGTTTATTAATAAGCCCCACCCCTGTAGCTGAGAATGGATTCTGATTGGCTGTTGACTCCATGACAATCTAATGAAAGTAAAGAAACAGAAAGATTGACATATGCCACTAAACATGTTCGCTTGTTAAACTGTTACATGTTTTTTTAATTTCTTTTTTAATTGATAATTTTTTCAAATTGTACAGTACATTGTAGAGGCATATAATTAATTTTAAAACACTGAAAAATAAACATTTTAGAAACATATTTGCTACCATTTCAAATAAATAAAAAGAAAAAAAACACAAAACAGAATTAACGTAACACAAAAAATAATACAGATAGCATTAAATTGTTGTAGGGGGATTTAACCATATTTATACATTTTAACATTCATATGTATTTTAACAATATTTATACATTTTAACATCCATAACCATTTTTAACAATATGTATATATTTTAATATCCACATATATATATATATATATATATATATATATATATATATATATGAACCATATTTATACATAAATAATATTCATATTTAGATTCTTCTAACCATATCTATACACTTTAACACCCATATGTATTTCTAGCCATATTTATACATTTTAACATCCATATCTATATTTTAACCATACATTATAACGTCTATTGGTATTGTAAACCAAATTTATGCAATTTTACATCCATATGTGTTTTTTTAAATCATATTTACACGTTTAACATTTTGAGAAACTTAATACATCTGATATCTAAATGAAATTTAGCCAGGGCTACACATGGATGCTAATTTAAGGCTGGATTTTGCGCAGATTACATGTAATAACTTTACAAACTACAATAAGAGCACAAACAACATCTAATTCCAGTTTGATGAAATACAAAATGTCACATTCAAAATAAAGTGCTGAATTGTCGCTGTAGAGGTTCTGATTCCACCGCTGCTCTGTGCTCATTGACCTCCACTCTGTGCTCTCACTTTGCATGACAAACTGCTTGACTGCTAGACTTCAGTTCCCTATTCAGATGCAAATGAAAAGTGTGCCCTAGTATTTTGAATTGACACGGTCAGACTGAGACATTTTACGGTCCAACTGTCTTATACGACATCAGCTGTGACATCAATGCATGATTCTGCCTTTGTGATGCTGAGGGAAGAGACTGCTGGAGAGAAATGAACAGCTGTAGGATCCTCTATTAGCCATAGATATGTGCATGGCCTGTAGGCCTGGTGGCGCATAAACAAGTAGGACACACATGGAGATACCCAGGCAACAGGAGCGGTGGCCACCCATCAGATGGGATTGCTTGTAATTTGTTGTTTAAAGGCTAGTTTGGCGTGTAAACTGTCACGGATGTTTTTATTGTTCTGTCATTCAGTGGCTTTAGGAGGACTGGGTTAAGTGGCCATGTAACACTAAAACAAAAAGGGCTGGACCTCCCTCAGATCCTAGGTGACACCGTTTAAAAAAGTATGGCAATTGTATGAACCTGTTATGTTGTGATCATTCGTATGTCACGTGGGCATTATAAATGGCATCAGAAAGAATGACATCATGTGTGAATCTGGTTCATTCTCAGTCCTTTGTATGCTGACACCTTTGTCTTAAAAAGTAAGAAAGTATGACCCTTATTTGTAATCCTCATGTGGCTTGATAATATCAAATAACATTTTAGTTATGACCAAGATAATACATCAATAATCAAAATTTATATAGTGCAACTACAAACGCAGGTTTGTGGTAGTATATCTGCATATGATCTTATATGTTGTCTTCTGACATAAAAATATCAACTGTCTGTGTGTAAATATCTAATTATCTGGTGTTATTGTCAAGCTATAAGTCTGGTCATTATGTCCATTTTATACAATAAATTCTAAGAGTTTTAAGAGCATGTTATATAAGAAAAGGAGTACTTTTTAAAGTTTTATGTTTTTATAACTTGTATTATCAAATTGTATCGTGGACTTTTACTGGGATTTTACCCATAGTTATCATTAGTTACCTATTACCTATTAGTTTGTAGAGAACCAGAACACGGGGCCACATTGTCACTTAGTGCTGAATCATACCATTGAGAGTTGACCGTATATATATACACTGGTTGTGTTTAAAACATCTGTCTCACTTCATAGTGCAAAACCCTGTGAAACTTAACATAAATATGTCATTAAAGATTGTTACATGTGGATATAGAAAAGACTGCAACAAGCTCTGAGTTATCTTTAAATATTTACGCAACTGGAAAAAAAAAAAACGACATCTCTTCTCATTTATATACTTTAAAATAAGACACCTGATAAATTCCACTTAAAGGTGTCGTGAAAACAGCCCAACAGATTTAAAGATTAACACAGCATTTATTACATAGACCAAAAAATGGCAGACATTGTTGGGCATAGATGTCTGTCTCAAAGTTTGATAAAGTGAATATATACAAAATAAGCAAGTTCAAGTTCAAAAAAAGAAAAACAAAGGGCGAAAACAGCTACATATGATATATCATCCTCTATGTAAGAAGAAACATGATTTGGTAACTATGTAGGAAGCTAAGATATGTTGTTTCCTATCTGTTTTTTTCTAATGTTTTATTTTTGATATGTTTGGTCCTATGGCCTTCTAATCTTCATACAATGAAATGTAAATTGATGTTGCACTACTGACTGGTAAAATGATCTGCTATTTTACCAACTCCAAAAAAAGACTTATAAAAATAATAATAAAAGATCTTTAAAAAATGTGGTTAAAAACAGTATATTAATTTTATATTTTAGAGATGTTTTTTAATTATTTCTCATACAAGCAGTTACAAAATACATAACTATAACTATAACTATAATATTCACATTACAGTTCATGCTATGTATAAAAAAAAACATGATTCGGTCATTATATAAAAAACAATGATATACTTTTTTTCTTTTCTGTTTTTTTTAATTATTTGTTTATTTCCCATTTGATTGGTCCTATGGCCTTATAACCTTCATCCAGTAAAAGATAAATTGATGTATTGTCTGGTGAAATAATCTGCTGTTGAACCAGCTCCATCACATTGGTGGACAAGGCTTATCAAAATTTTAAAAAGAAAAAAAAAAACCTTGGTTAAAAAAAAAGTACATGAATTTAAATGTTCAAAAGATGTTTTGAAATTATTTCCCATACCAAACAAAGCGATTTAACAAAATACATATCATACACTTAACAATTCATGATATGAATGCGTTTATTTGTGTGATTCAATAATGATGTAATCCTGAACAGGTTTAGTGATCTGTGGTATTTTTGATACCTTTACAGAAAAATCTGCCAGTTATTTGTTTGTTTTATCGGAGTTCTGTTGTGATATGTGTATAACTGAAATCCTGGATAACTTGCTTAGATCCCTAAAAACATGAGAAAGAACACGTAATTTCCAGTTCACTCCATGTCAAACAAACAGCTCAAACAAACATCAAACAGGCAGCCAATGACCCACTCCAATTCATCCCCTTTGACACAATCTCTGACATTATCCATAAAAAATAACACTAATCCCCTCTAAATAATCCTAATCCTGTTCAAAGAAAGGGAAAAAAGCAGAATAAATCCTTGAATAAAGATACATCTGTCAGTGGAGAGTGTGTGTGTGTGTGTGTAGGGGGGGGGATGCAGCTATTTAAACAGAGCTGTTACGAGGGCGGATGCATGTCACCCACCGTGGAACAATTGGGTGAACAACTCCCTCATGGCCCATATTCAGCCTGGAAGCCATGTGGCACAACAAAGCCTGTTCATCCTGCTGCCGACCGGCCTCCTCTCGCTCTCACAGCAGCACATTGTTAACACTCAGCAAGCCTCTGTATTGACTTTGTGACCCCTGTGTCTGGTGGCAGTAGAGTCACACTATTAGCATCCCTAAAATGAGAGAGGCAGGGAGTCTGTCCGGCTCCTGGCAGACGGAGGGATCCAGCTCTTTTGTCACGTCTAACACAATTTCACGGCAGAGTTGAATTTGACAGTGAGGCTGGTTACCTGTTTAGTGAGAGGTTAGAAAATAATAAATATATCAAGATAGTCACATGGATACATGCTTGGAGCATTGTTTGATTCAGTGTATGTTGATGTCGATAACATGTTACACGTATATATTTTAGATACTCTTGCTTGCTCTGTTCTTGCTTCTGCGTATCTCTGTTGTTCACTGTAGCATTGCACACATATTTATATTTTTATTTTTATGTATTTTTTTAATATATGTATAATTTGAAATTTATTTTAGCATACATCATATGTAGGTATATATATATATATATATATATATATATATATATGTATATATGTCTTATATTTTGTTTTCTTTCTTATGCCCTATTATTAATAATTTTTCTCTCTCTCTCTCTCTCTCTCTCTCTCTCTCTATATATATATATATATATATATATATATATATATATTATATTTTTTTATTTTTTATTTGTACGTATTTGCACTGTGGCCATGGAGAGAAACGTCATTTCAATTCCTGTATGTCTGACATACTTGTCAGAATTGACAATAATGCTGACTTTGACTTTGATATGGTGCATCCATGTTATGATTTAAATTCTTTAATTGGATTTTTTTTCCCACACACTTTTTTACAGACACTTACGCACTTTTTTGAACACACTTAGAGGTCATCCCATTCCTTGACCATACTATTTTCCCCCTCAGAGATAACGTCACCCACACACTGTCTCTATAAAAGATGCCAGACCACCTTCAGGTACAAATAACTAGCTAAATCTTTTGTCCAGTGGCTGACTTAGAGGTCTTTCCATTTTTGTTCCTTTATTGCTTAAAAACCTGATGTGGGAAAATTATAATATTTTATCAGACACGCAAAAAGTAAAGAACATTACTCTGTTTGGCAAGAACATGCTAATGTAACATACGCTCTGGACTGAATGGAAAGTGATTCACAGAGAGTGAGAGACAAAATTTAGTTCCCGTCAATGAGTGGATACCGAGGCTTTGATTTGTGGCTTTACAGTACTTGTAATTGCAATAACAATAGTGGTAACAGTCAGGCTGCACTCATGCAACATCTGTATCTAAAAAAAATGTGTACCATAATTCTTGTATAACCTACATAACCATGAGCCTGTATTTCATGTATGAACCATGCAATCATGACGACGGAAGTAGTATAAAGGGTAAAAGTCCCCTTCAGGAGGCAGGCTGGGTGGTGGATAGGTCAAAGAAAGAAAGATTCAAAGTAACAGGGCCAAAATTATCCCTATGGCTTTAACTAACACCATGCTTAGCATAAATGAAAAAAAAAAAACATTGTCTTATTCTCATACATTTTGAAATTTTCATCAGAAATTGTTTTCCCAAGGTTTTTTGCTTGACAAAGTGGATATGTTGTGCTTGACAAAGGTTTTAGAAGAAAAATATACCAAAAAATGTCCATAACAAAATCAAAACTCATGAACACTTATAATTCATGTTAATTCAATATGAACAAAAAATTAACACTATCAACATAATTCCCATGAAAAAGTAGGCATTTATGCACCCCCCCGAAAAAAATCCATAATGTAAGCAATTTCTATTGAGTAGTAAGACTGCAATATTTGTATTTTATTTCTATTTTACTTTATTTTACATGCTTATGAGCACACTTGAGTAAGTGTCTTCAGCCACTGAGAATAATTTTGACAGTTTTATACTGCATCATTTTTGCCTTTAAATATTTGGGGCCCACCACTTAACTGTTTTCTTGGAATGAGTCTCCAGTATTTCACTCTGCAGTCAGTTTACACAGATATATACATTTTAAACAACATAAAACAAAACAAAACACAGAATCTAACTATAGGGCAAGGGAACATGTAACAGAATCTAATTCCTCTTCCAGCCCGGTCTGTCTCCTCTGATTTTAATCTGCCACTCATCTAGCTCCCTAGAGAGCCTTTAATTAGATCCTACAACTTGTGTATTTGTGCTGACCTCCGGGGTGAGTCATCAATCTATCAAAGTGTCTGGCATCTCAGACCCAGTCAGGCTGAGAGTCACCCTGCACACATTTACCACCGAAGGACTGATGTGAGCGAGTAGAACCAGGCTTACAGATGGATACTGTCGCAGGGAGACTACAGTAAGAAGACAGGGAGATTCCACTGATCATTCTCTTAGCAGTAGACTAAAATATTTCTCAATTGCATACTATTAGCACCATGTCCACCAAACATTATCACATAGTCTATTGCACCCCAAAAACAAAATTGCAGGAGGAGCTCAACTATGCCTATATTTTCACCACCTGATTATCATGCAAATCATCAGTCATGCAACACATTTGCCATTTTACTTCCTTCTTTCCACTTGACATTGTGTTTTAATTAGCGTATGTCTGTTCGGGGCAGGGTGTTTTATTTTGCCCTAACCAATTGGTGACGAGTGACAATCTGTCCCACAGTTGACAGAAGCTGTGGTGGCTTATTAGGAGCATTTAACTTGATATTTTTCATAATGATTGATGAAATATGTGGATTTAAAAGTTGAAACTTCTTTATATTGACTTACAACAATCTGTACAGCTGCAAAACATCTCAGCCATGTTTATCATGTTTCTTCTTTCAGTATTTTTAATGGATGTTGCTATCTGAATCCTGCCCTCTGAACTCTGAGTTATTTGTACCTTTAAAATATCTATCTGGTCTTGTAATTCACACTCAGAAGACAAGTGGAACAGAATTATGTTCTATGTCTGGTAAAGATGAAGGTGCCCTTGTTAATTTTTGAACCCCGATTTTGTGTGCTTATGCCTTACCCAATTTCAAAATCTCCCAACCCAATCTCCACAGTAAATTTTGGCATAGTACATTTCTGCAAACGGATATCTTACATCAGTGCGTAATTATTTTGCTCATAACTTTACGTTTCAGCAATGCTGCATTTAATGTAGGGTTTGGTTTAGGCACAAAACCACTTTGCTGTGGTTACGAAAAGATCATATTTTGGCTTAAAATACCAGTTGTGGTGGCAAAATCCAAGCAGAAAGTGCAGTCATGTTTTGGTAAAAAGCACTACCGACTTTCCTGGTGCTATTCTGTGACGTCAACAATTGCAAATGGTTAGGATTAGACAACAAAAGCACATGGCAACCAATGCTTGGATGTCAATAAAGGCGAATGGTTTAGATTAGGCTACAAAGGAATGGGTAGTTCGGTTCAGGAAACCACATCCTGGTTTTGGTTTTCCATTCTGACATGAAGAAAACCCTGGACTGAAAATTCAGAGTTTGTCGGACCCATCCCACCACCCCTCCCGCCCACCGTATAGGCATCATCAGGCTCCTAAGATTACATCATTATTGGCAGGGCTTCAACTAACGCTGTCCGGTGGCATATCATACAGCCGTAACAGGTTCCGTCGGGCCATGTTATCAAGTGATGCCACCCATCCACGTTATCATACGGCCATGCCAGATGCCATCCACCCGACTAGTGGTGTATCATAACACCACAAAAAGTGTCTGCAATAAGGTAGCTTTTGGCGTTGGTATCTTACGCCAAAATCACTGACAAAGCGTGGGTATATGACAACTTCAGACTGAGAGCGAGCTGGTGTCATATGTCACTTTAGAGACGTTGATGTGATATGTATGAAATGTACAAATATAATGTGTCTGTGGTTTGCACAAATGTATGATTTTAATGTTTTCTACTGGCAACTGGGCTGAATATGAGCTGATGGTGCTGTTGTCCAGGGGAGCAAACTGCTAGCATTTCCCACAATATAGCCTGGCCTGTGTCCAATAGGATGTCAGTGCAGTAGAGTCAGAGTCAGCACAGCACAGATGGGCGTCTGAGACTCTAACCAGCCTGCTATGGTCAAACTGTTGTCCTGAGTGTCTCCAATGATAAATGTCTTTGTCTTTGATTGAGATTAGTGAGGTGGGGCCCGGGCCTGTTTGATGAACCAGAAAATGAAATGATTACTATTGGGCTTCTATCGACTGCACTGCTGGTGACACTCTTGCTTCATCCCAAGGTTAATTGGACTTGAACCCGGAAAATCAAGAGGTTAAGCAGGGTCAGTGTGACAGCAGGTCCTTCTAGGAACAGCCCTCTCAAATGGCTGCTAATCAGATTTGTCAAGGAGCTTTCCTTATGATAATGCTCCATGTGCATCTCTGTTGTTGCTGCAGCACACTACAGTATTGATTCACATATAATAACATTATCCTTGCCAACTGCAGGAGGGCAATTATATTCACTTATTTGGAGAGAAGAAAATACAGCTTCCCTGCTGTTCTCCTGATATTTCTATTGGTGTTTAGTGACCATCTATTGATGTTTGTTTGTTTGCATGGCTCAGGCTCTTCCGATTGCGTCTCTGCATGAGGAAAATGGGATGCCTCTCTGTTATTAGTATGTGATTAGGAGTTTCAAAGAAAGTGTCTGTGGGAAGCATGATTGCTATTGGCTCAGCTGACATGATACAAAAAGCAGGTAATGAGAAGTATCTGTGATACAATTACCATCACTGAGGAATAAATAAATGTCTGTGTTTAAAAGCCCCTTAAGTCTTATCTTTCAGTTCACACTAACAGAAATGTGTGTGTGTGTGTGTGCGCGTGTGTGTGTGTGTGTGTGTGTGTGAGAGAGAGAGAGAGAGAGAGAGAGAGAGAGAGAGAGAGATTTGTGCTTTTCTGGTTGGAATTGCCGTCAATAAATCCATGTCTAGGAAGAGCATCATTACAGAGTGACTATTGACATGGAACTTGTTCTGAATTTTATATGCATCAGTTTAGCTGTTCATATAATATAGAAAATGGAATGATTTCTGAACTACATTTCTATATATAATTAAATGATAAAATATGATTTGTATTTGATCTTAAAATGACATGATCTCGCAGAACTTTGTAGAAGGTTTTAGCACTGGCCAAGGAAGAACCCATTCAATTTGAGCAGATTCAAATCACAGCTGATCCAAAAAAAAAAAAAAAAAAAATATATATATATATAATATATATATTCCCTGTCTTTAACACTGTGAGATAAGGCATTTGGGCTAGGGAGGTCTGTGCTCTCCAAGTGTCCTTCTTGTTGTGCAGGTATTTGGTCATAAACCTAAGTATTGGACATATTAATAATTTGACCTGATGGTGGTGAAGAGTGACTTATCATGTTGTCCTAATCCATGTAGTAAATGCTGAGATATTTCACAGAACACATGAAAACCTTGACTGGTTTGCAGCATCCTTGTCTGCTCTCTTGCTGCCTTGCACTGAGATTGTTATCATGTCAGCAGAATGTGGTGGAATGCCCTAAGCGCTGCTCTGCCATGCGTGACAATTCAGTCTGATGAACTGCTTCAAGACTTGGGAAAGGCCAACGCCTTGATCTCTTTTAACTACATTCACTACCTTTTCCCCTGAATGGCTCTGTAGGGTTGCTGCTGCCTTTACACTGACACATTTCAGCTCAGGTGTGTGCGACACACAGGTCTGACACAAGATCCTCAAACAATGAAGGCTAAAAGGGGAAGAACAAGGAAATTACTTTACATTGTATTTTGTACAATGGCAAAACTCATAGTCCAGCTATGACTATTTTGTTATTTAAAAATAGTTTTACAATATGTAACTTTAGAAAGATTCTTTTCTGTGCCGAAATACCGGAGCAGCCGAATCAGTTAGTGAGCTCTTCTAAAGGTGCCCTCTGATGCAGGGGTTAGCAACCTTTTTTATGATAAGTGTCACTTTACAAAGGTGAGAATGACTGGTGTGCAAGTGATGTTTGCTAATGAGCATGTAATTCATTTCAGATTTTGCACTGATACAATGTTTGACCTTGTTTGTAACAATAGAGCTGTTGGCCTATTTGTTCTAGATCCTCTCGCTCAGTTATATATTTATACATCCAAAAACATGTTGTGTTGTAACACTGGACAAAAAGGACCTGTATCCGGAAAGATCCAACAGTATACAAGTTTTTGGATCTGTCACATATACATAACATTTTCAGAGAGTATCCTAGAAGATCTGATGCATAGCAGATCCATAAATACGATGTTTTCTGTATATGATATCTGTGATACATCCGTTAGGATACTGGATCTGTATATCACAAAAATAGCAGATCTAGAAAAATACCACCACCAGATTTTCAGGCAACTGCAGATACAAAGGAATCTGATTGACATATTCAGGGATCTGCAATACTGTCTCACCTGGCCCAAAAAATCGGATCATTTATGGTCGAGTAGGAAATCCTTCCACAAGCATGTTAGGGATTACATGTTATGTTAAAATTAAAATATTTTGTCAAAGATACTAATGTTGGGGGCACCCGGTGGCTAAGTGGATAGAACGGGTGCCCCATGCATGGAGGCTGTGTCCTCATCGCAGCGGCCGTGGTTAGATTCGGCCCTTTGCTGCATGTCATCCCCTCTCTCTCTCCTCTCTTTCAGGCTTAACCTGTCTGTGGAATAAAGGCATAAAAAAAACAAAAAATAAAAAGATGCTAATGTTGTAATATTTATATATAGTATAATCTATTAAAAAATACAAAGTCAGGTGGCCCTTACCCCAAAAATCTTACAAAGACAAAGGAGCTTACAGCTAGCCTGAAAGATCCAGTGGTAATTTTATCCTTCACATATCCATAGATATCTGGGAAATAGCTCATCTGTCGCATATGCATCTGGATGTTGTCCTAATGCATATGCTATAAGATACCAGTCATACTGTATATTTCATGAATATTGCACTGATACATGTCATGATCCGGATTTTTCAGGGTCCAATCCTGTTTACGTGCAAACACAGGACCTTTATGCATTAGTTGTAGAGAGATGTCAGAGTGATGGAGCTGACACATAGTCAGAGCTCCAAGCAGTTAGAGCCTTGGTGCTTTGCCCAAGGCTCTAACTGCAACCAAACAATTTAAGTTGTTGCATTTACATAAGTTAGTACACACATAGTGTTTTTTCTGTTGTTGTTTAGACATTTAAAAAATGCTAAAAAAAAAAAAAAGAAAAAAAAAGCTTAAATTAAAAAAAAGTAAGTGTCATTTTTATTTTCTCTATTTGACCACCAGATGCCATTTAGAATTTTTTTTTTTTTTGTGGTGGGGGGGGGGTCTTAATTTGTAAAAGATTCTAAAAAGATAGAAACTCAACTGGGCTTATGGAAATACCTCACAGAAGGGAATACAATAAATTACAATACTTTGATACTTGGTCCTAATTTAGCCCAAAAACAGAAGTTGAAAATTGGTCTAGCAAATTAGTCTATGTGTAGACTGTCTAATTCCTCCCTTCAAAAAAAAAACTTGGTGTATGTTTAGACCATCTGACTTGATCCTTGTGTAGCCCACAAATAGACGTTAAAAATTGGGCTGTGTTTAGACTTTTTTGTCCTAATTTAAATACATCAATGAAAAGATGGTCTCATACAGCAAAAAAATAGTAGTTTTCGGAACATTTTGACTGCTGTTTAAATACTTAAATATACTATATATATATATATATATATATATATATATATATATACTGCTTATGGACATCCTTTGAATGACCGCTTTAGGTCCTTTTAGGTCAATTCCAATGTCATACATTTATATCCAGATGTGTGTTTGTTTTTTTTATGGGACAAATTTAAATTGCCCAGTAACTCAGACTGACCCCGCCTACTACTGCGCATGTCAGTGATAGAGAGATGGCGTCACCCACATGCTATGGACCGCCAGATTTTGAACATTCACACATTTGGAACTTCACATTTGGAACTTTCTGGACCCTTACCTCGGTGGACACTTAACATTCTGGACATAAGCTTAATGAACCCTTGACTTTCTGGAACTTACTGGACCATTAACTCTGTTAAAGTTTACTTGGTGGAACTTTTTGGATGGCTAACATTCCAAAGGAATCCTTCTCATATGGTGAGTATTCCATCATTTCTTTTTATTTTTTCTTTTAGATGTATTACTGATGTATTTGAAGCTATTTTTTTTTTTTTTTTTTTTTTTTTTTTTTTTCCTTTATTTAGAAATTTACATAACAAGATAGGGATAGTTATACAAAACTTGGCTAGGAAATAATCAATCAATGGTGGAAATTAGCAACCAAATATAATCATGAAAACAAAGGAGGAGTCATATTGAAAATCAGATAAGAATAAAAAGAACAAAGGCAAAAGTAAAATAAACAAAAAGAGACACAAAGAAGCAAGGTATTAGGTATTAGAAGAGCAAGGATCGAGAGATAAATGTATATATTTTGTCAGTCTTATGAGTCTTTCTTTTCATCACTTTTAGAGACTTAAAGTAATTGGCAAAGTTACATAAGAACACTGTGAGAGAGGGAAGGCTTCCATTCCATTTACAAGTATGAATATGATATTTACCCATAATAATCACAAGATTAACAATGTCAGAAATGTTCACGTCCAGATTATCCATAAAATAAATAATATCGTTGTAAGTAAATGGGGGTATGTTGTCTATTTTCAAGGATAACCAATTATGGACTTCGGACCAGAACATAGTGACACGGGGACATTCAAAAAATAGATGAACAATAGTTTCAGCCTCAGAAGAGCAAAAGACACATGGAACAGCAGCAATTTTAAATCTTCTGTGCAGAAAATCACCGGCAGGGTATATCCTTGATACTATTTTAAAGTGAGTTTCCTTTACTTTGGGAGCAACAGGGCAAGATATATAGAAGGAGAGGGCCTGTCTCTTTAAGGAGATCTCTATATTGTCTTGAATTGAGGATGAATTAATATTTGAAGCTATAATGTTATACTATTGTGAAAATGGTTTCTCTCTGTGATTTGAAAGTGTTTTTAGTAACTTCAGTACCAGACATGCGCATGCTTGATGTGGTGCTTAGTCATGGTTAAGCTAACAGTAGATAGCTAGCGAACGAGCTAATGTAACTTTAAAGTAGCATTAGCTAATGGTGGAACAAAAGGAGGGAGCTTTCTAAAAAAGTGGGTTCTGCCCCGGGGGTGTTCACCTTCAGTGTGCCTGATGTGCATTCCCTGGCGTTAAGAGCCTCTCCTCACTTGTTGCTTAAACGAACAAGCCATAACCTAAAAAGTTGTTTAATGTTTTACCTTAACCCCATTAATAAACTTAAAGGAGATCTCAAGCCCAACTGTAACATCAAACAGAGATGATTTTGTAATTTTTATGATCATATATTCACAATGACACACTCGGTTTTTAGAAGGTCCTCCACAAGGTAGGCTACTGTAACCATGCTAACAAACCAAAATCAGTCTCAACTTCCATACACTCAATTTTAAATTAAACATTTATTGATAAGGTGAGGTTCACTTAAAAAAGTTGGTGAGAAAATGATGTTGGGAGATTTTATGATTTCAGGTTAACCAATTTAACATCAGTGCTACCAAGCCTTTCTTTGCTTCATGAAACACAGATGTAGGGGAGGTAATTTTGACATAACATGAGGTCCCTAGGTAATTACAATCCTGTGTGAATGGGCTTTATGTCTGTGTTCTGTTTTTGGCCACTGTACCATGGCTATCCGTCTTTCTACCAGTCCACTCTCCGTATCGTGGTCCATGCAGGACTTCTGGACTCCAACCCAGCACACTCTGGTTCCCACACCAGACTGAGCTACTGCCGCCAAACTAGATCTATGAATAGTCAGGGCCATTTTTGGTTGGCCGCCGTGCCAACAGATCTGTTTGATTATTGATCATTGCTGCCAAGCTATGACTATTCATGTCAGCTCTGTAACTATCTCTTATCTCTCATTTTACTTCTCTATCTCTCTGTCTATCTCTATTCCTCATCCCTCTTTATCTATATATGGCCGCTGTGCCCAGACTATCTCTCCATATCTCCTCTCTATTCTCTATGTGCTGTGATATATAAGTGTCATTATACATTTTGCCACCTTAGAATTATAAGTTTCTATATCTGCGTGCTGAGCGGTTTTGAGATATTGACCTTTAAAGTTTTGCATTCCAAATAGCAAAAAGAGCCTTTTTTGTTTTTTCTAAATAAAAAGTCCCAAAATACATACAACTTTTATGAAACACCTCAAATAATGTTAAATTCTCACAGCAAAAGAATAATAAATTTGACAAAAATTTCAGATATTGCTGTGGTGGCGATTTGTGTTGTGCTTGGTTGGTTTGATTATGCAGCCGTGCCATGACTACCATTATCTGTCATCTTGGATCAATTAGTTTAGATCTGTATGATCCAATAATTGTAGAAATTGAATATTGCACTCTGCTTTTATTATTTTTTTTACACATACACACACACAGACCCTCAGGACCTATAGACATGCGTTAGTTGCAGACCGATGTCGGACTGATGGAGCTGACACATACTCAGAGCTCCAAGCAGTTAGAGCTTCAGTGCTTTGCTCAAGGGCACATCCTCCAGTTTCCCCATCAAATCCCTGCAGACTGAGCTATCGCCGCCCAGCAAGGTCTACAAAAAGTAAGTGGCATTTTTATTTTTCATGTTTGTGTTGTGTTTAGGGCTGAGGCGACGCCTCGACATAATCAATAATGTAAATACGTCGATTTACGTAACGTGCATTGACACGTTGCAAGGAGGATGTAAGGCCTGTTTCACACAGCGTGTAATGAGCACAAGATGTCAGCCTCGCTGAGCAGCGTTTCATGCGTGTGTGTGTTTTCACATACAGCATCACTGCTGCGTCACTGCAGTGTTGCTGCCTGTTGCTAAAAATAATGTATTTCTGTATTAAAAAGCACAAATTCCACTAATTTATGAAGTCATGCAAGCTCCTGCACAGCCGACAACCAGGTGCTGTAAATGTTTCAAATTAAAAATAGAAATACAGCACTCATAACAGCAGCAGGCAGGGACGCAGCATTGACGTAGCAAAAACGCTGGATGTGTGAACACCATACGCATAAAACACGCTGCTGCTAGGCGACGCGACTGACATCTTGTGCTCCTGAGGCACGCTGTGTGAAACGAGCCGAAGGCTAGACTATTTAAATGCAGAAAGAATGTACTAGTTATGAATATTTCTGTTAGAAAAAAAGTTGTAGTGTTATTAAAATTGCACTAATTTTATTAAAGATGTTTTGTTGGACTTCTAGATTTGAGGTTTGTCACTGTAACAAAGAGTAACTATTTTGTTACTCCTCCTAAAAGTGACGTGAATTTTACATTGTAATATTTATTTTGCTGTTGGATTGCTAAATGTAGATTGCACTACATTCCTTTTACTTGAATGGAACAAGTGCTTGCATTAATTTCATTTTGGAGACATTTTATATCAGACTGTAAAACACAGATTACCAGTTAAGAGTGGGCTATATTTTGTTGGGGAATAATGGCCTGCAGTGTATACTCTTTTATGATTGAAGATTATTGAACAAAATTTTGAAATATAAATGACAAGTTTTAAAATTGAAAATTTAAAAATTATTTTCGTTAAATCTGTTGCTGTATTAATCGAGTAATAAAAAAAATAATAGATTGTTAGATCTCGTTAGATCGTTAGTTAGATAGTTAGAATAGATAGAATAGTTAGAAAAACTCAATAGATTAATCAATAAGATTGTCGTGCAGGTGTGTTAGGTGCAGCCCTAGTTTTGTTTTGGTTTGCCACCATGCTGACCGATCTGTTTGAATCTGTCATGGCCACTGTGCTGACATGCCTGTTTGGTTATCTTTAATGCCTGCTGTGCCATGACTATCCCTCCATATATCACCCTACAGTGTCTTTCCCTCATCTTTCCATCTGTATCTCTATTTATCTCTATCTCTGGCTCATCTCTCTTGCCTCTCACATAAGATATGTAGTGTTTTTATTTTCTTAAAATCTGTCATGTGTTTTTGGTTGGCCGCTGTGTCGACTTATCTCTTGGAATGATCTTGTATGGCCGCCGTGCCACGACTGTCTGTTATGCTTCTATATATATATATTTTTAGCTTGAATCAATATTGATACAATAATATATTATTATTAATCCCTCAATGGGGAAATTCAGTTTTTTTTTTTTTACTCTTGTAATCCTTACACACACAGATACACCAAAAATACACATATTGACACACAGGACCTGTTGGCATGTCAATAATTGTAGAGTGATGTCAGAGAGATGGAGCTGCTAGATAGTGAGCGATTTAAGCAATTATGGCTTCTTTTTGGTTTTCACCTTAAGCTGTCTGTGTACTACACCGTCAGAAAAAGGGGTATGGTTGGGGTTCATGTTCTTTAAGGTACAGCTGCTGTTGATGTACTGTCAAAGGGTCATAGTTGGTCCATAAAATACTCATCATGTCGTCATCTAGGTTGAAAGGGAACATATCAGTACCAAACTGAGAAAAGCACATGTCTGTAAAATTTTTATGACATTTAGGGGTACAAATACAGAGATGTCAGTCTGTGTGACCAAAATGTTGTTGGGAGATGGGGGTCATTGTGCAAGGAAAATTGTGAAGCTCAGTTAGTGTATCTACGGGGGCCCTTCTGTGCGGAGTTTGCATGTTCTCCCCGTGTCTGCATGGGTTCTCTCCGGGGTCTCCGGCTTCCTCCCACAGTCCAAAGACATGCAGGTCAGGTTGATTGGTGACTCTAAATTGCCCTTAGGTGTGACTGTGAGCGTGAAAGATTGTATGTCTATATGTGTTGGCCCTGCGATAGTCTAGTGACCTGTCCAGGGTGTACCCCACCTTCCGCCTGATGACAGCTGGGATTGGCTCCAGCCCCCTGCAACCCTTGCGAGGACAAGCAGACAATGAATGAATGAATGAGTTAGTGTAAGTTCTTTTCCTTCTTCTTCTTCTTCTTCTTCTTCTTCTTCTTCTTTCTTCTTTCTTCTTATTATTATTATTATTATTATTATTATCTGTCTATTTAAGCCTAGATTCTGTGGTGGTGAAAATGGCCTATTGTATTAATACTAGTGAACTTAGGAAAACTTAGCAATGCAGCAAACACAACATTTAATTTCTATAGAAAACCCCCCAAAAAAAATAAAACCAAAACATTTATACTCTTACAGTAGCCTGTAGGTCTGCCATTAAGTTAGATAAAACCTGAGGGTACATTTCCACCTCTGAGCTATGCCTGCGGATATTTGGGGGGGGGGGGGGGGGGGGGGGGGGGGGGGGGGGGGGGGGGCATTAGCTGTAACGGCAGCACACATAGTCACATCACTGCGTCTTTCAACAGTTGCTGTCCTGCACTTTCTGTGCAAACTGGAGGATGGAGCCCCCAAACTGATGAGGAGCTTTTTATAGAGTAGAGTAGAGCAGGTACCATGAAGTGGAAATGCACCTTGAAAGTCTTTCCTTTCCATTTACAGAAAATATGTATTCATATGATAACATTGTGGGAACGATCCTCGTCTACACAGATCCACAAAAACAACAAAAACTGTTGCTGTGTAATTACCTCGTACTTGTTCAATAGGCACCAGTGGGCTCAGAGCTGAGGGCCTCAGACAGGGTCAGGATGTCAGAAAGCACTGGGGGAGATAAACTTTTTACTCCCCACATTTTTTGGTTTGGGTCTTTTCAGGATTGGAGGTCAGAGCATGGTGGGCATTCAGACATCCAACTCATGTAGGAGAGTGGAGTTTCACAGACCTGCAATTACTGTTTTCTGTTTTCTTTAACCATAACCACCATCTTAGCTTCACTGCACTGTCATGTACAAATCCTGAAAAAAAAAAAAACCTTTTTCAACACAAGTTTCTCTAACAAGCATCTCTAACAACATCAGGAAATTCTGGAGATGTTAGAAACCATATTTTTTTTGCATTGGTGGAGACTAACAGTTTTCCCCATGCCTCCTGTTTTTGTACCAGGCTCCTCAATCTGTCAGCTGAACTAGCAGAGATGAAACTGATGTCATTCTCACCTAGCTCCTCTTAAATTGCGAGAGTTTTTAAAAAATGGGGAAATGTGCCAAACTGCAGACTATTTACAAGAGAATCATCTAAACAGAGTCACAAGTTCAACCAAAGTACGTGGCTCAAGGTCTGTGGTTGTGTCTTAAGGGCCAGAGACATGAGAACAGCATCGTGTGTGCTCATCCATCACTGCTGCATGTACAGTGTCACTCTGCACCCTGTAGCACACACAAATACTTCACTGAGGTAACAGCAGGGGTACCAGATGTTCTTCTACTCTTCGTACACTTTTATTACCAACTTATAAGCTTCATTTAAATTTCACTTTTTGCGGTTGGACGGCATGACCACTAGATGACACCATGAGATAACCTGACTTTTACTTCTTTTTTTATGTTGTGGGTTGAATTAATATTTATATTTAGTACATGTGTAGTGCGATGGCTTTTTATGTGCCAGTGCTATATATAGTAATATAAGAGAGAGCAGCGGTACACATTGGCAGTACTATGTAGCCTGCTGTCTGCCACTGACACATGCACATCATATGCATGGTGTGAAAGGCCATGCATAGTGTGACTGCTCTGAGGCCAGCTGCTTTAGCAATCCCTCCTCAGACCTGCAGCTGACACATCAGTCAGTAAAAACAAACCCAACAAATCTGCTTCCTGATCCTACATCTCGTTTTGGCTCAGTGGAATAGAGTGCAGACATACTGTACAGCTAAGTGTAGTATTGTGAGACATATAGCTACTTTATAGGCTTATGGTCCACAATTACACAACTGCCATCCCTCCCAGTCATCACTGGGAAACCAATCAAGACATGGAAAATACCTCATCCTTCCCCAACTCGTTTTCTCTCACATTACTATATGAAAAAAATAGGCTATTGTTTTACCGGCAATATTCATGCATCTGAATATCAAATGCATATTGCAATATCTGTGCATTTCTGTCTATCTATCTATCTATCTATCTATCTATCTATCTATCTGTCTATCTACCTACCTATGGATCTACATAGAATACTCTTTTCATTGTACTATATGTGATAAAGTGGGTTATGTGCTGATCCAATAAGGTAAATATTTTTGTAAGTAATACCTCCATTAAGGATGTTAGTTATTATTGTTGAATTTGGACACTAAAAAACTGTAAAAAAGTATGAGAGGTATTTGATACTTTAAACATCTCCGCTATGATGTGTGTTCTATGCACTATCCTTGTGTTACATGTTGAATACATAAAAAGTTAAGAAAGTAACACTGTTTCAAAGGATACTTTTTTTTTCTTAAATAATTATATATTTCTTCAACCTTATATGTACGCATTGTCTGTCACTGTTTTTTTGCATTCAATGAATTTCTCAGTGAATGCACTGTGTGCTGTCAGTGTTTTCGGAGATATGTTATTGTTGCGTGGAACAGCACTTAGAAGTGCAGATTGATTGGAAGAGTCTGCACAGCTCTACAATACACAACATAGTATTATGTACTGCACAGAGTCCAGTGGAATGCAGTGGTAACTGAAGAATTATCTAAAAATACTAAAATATAAAATGGGCTTTGCTTTGGCCAGTAAAATTAGAAATATACATATTTGTCAATGAGCTATATAAAATGAAAACACTGATATTGTCCTTAAAGATTTTCTAACATAAATTATGAAAGTATTTATGTTATGCATGAAAGTAGCGTGACATACAGCATGTACAGCAATCATTATTTACTGGCATAAGCTTCGCAAATGTAACCAGGCAACACCTAGGTATTAATTCAAGAAGAAAACAAAACAAAAATATTAAATTCACATTAGATGGACACCAAAAAAAAAAGCTCTTCCACTGCAAACCCAAGGTTTGATAAACAGGAGCTGAGCCAGGCAGAACACTTGCGCTGGTCATCTCTGCATCATGTTACAGTGCTGTGTGTTTCTCTGGCCTGTGTGACAGTCAGGTTAATTTTCATTGTCCTGAAATACTGCTAGAAAAAGGTTACATCTGACAAACGCACGAGTTGTGGAAATTAAAGCAGTGTATTTATGCAGGGATCTGTGCATGCAGGGTGCTTCAGGCGCTTAAGCTCTCCCAATCCCTTTTCCATTCTCTGAATGTGCTGCATATAAAGCAATCCATTAGTCTTAGCTTTGCCAGAGATTTTAAGTGGACACCTGTCCATTAAGACCATCGTTTCAGCGGCGGCTCATCTCTGAAATTATTTGCCCTGAATTAAATTCTCCCAAATGTAATGGAATGCATATTTATAGTATTTTCTCCCCATTTCTGCCATCCACAACTGTCCGTCTCGTTTTATCACTTAAAAAACAAAAAAAAAAAAAAAAGCGTCTGCTTCATATTAATATTTTGTTCCATACAGCTTCCTCTAAAGGCCAGTGATGCACAGTGACTGCCTGGATGTGAGCTGCCGCTTTCACAGCATTTACACGAGCCAAGCGTGATGTGAATACTCTCAGTCAGACAAAGGAGACTTCACAGTTCTTAAAGAAAGGAAACCAGAAACTGAAAAAAATGAAAAGATGCAGTTCTTACCGAGAAAATATTTCAAAGGACCTACTGTACTATGATGCTTCTGAAACTGATTTTACACCCTCGGGTCCATATTACAAAAAATATATTCTAACTACTTGTCCTGTCTTAACTTAAGTTTCGAAGATTGGAAAAAATCCTTTCTTATCCTGTAATAAAGCAATTCCTAAACTCCTGGCTGTTTCAGACTTAATTTCTCAAGAAATCATAACTATAACTGTAACTATAAATCCAGTTCTTCAATCGACACTCTTGCCATGCCTGTATTTAGTCATGCCCAGAAATTCTTTCAAGGGACGGCACAGGGTGGCACCAAAATCAAAAGCCAAGACTGAAGTTCAGGAATTCAATTATGCTGTTGAAGTATATAGGCTGGTTTAGAACTATGTCCATAAAGGAATGTGACACTGATATACTTTGGTATATATTTTGACAGTTAATATTACTGTGCATAGGCTAATGCTGGCTCGTTAACATTTTGAGTTCCACAACAGTCCTGTGTTAATGTGTTATCTTTTTTAGAAAGTGTTAGGTGACTAATTTTTCTTCATATAGGCTGGATGTCCATTTAAAAAATATAACTATATGACTTTATTTGAAGGAGTTCATTGATTGTAAGGAGAGAAGTATTTACTAGGAACAAACCCTCTCAAGTTTGGTGGAGACTCATTGCTAGAACCCATTTTTAATAAAAAATCTTGAGCTGAGAGCTCTTTTAAAATGGTCATGCCAGTTGCAAATTTTGCCTAATTTTGGAGTGGTATTTAACCCCCTGCCAAGCACGTGCCAATGTGGTTGGTACCAATGAATTTCTTAGGTTGTCCAATTTCACAAGATACCATAACCTTCGTGCTTAAAAATTGAGGCTGCATCAGCCTCCTTGAAAACAGTAATGTCAGCCCCCACTTATTTTCTCCAGGGGCGGAAAGCAGTTGTATCAGGGTGGCCATGGCCCTTTCAGCACACCCTTCAGAGTGTCACTGTTGTCACAATCTGCCTGCATCTTTCATTATAAAAGGCTCCTCGTGATGGACAAACCATAACATCAACTTCTCTCATTCGTTACTAGCTAGTTACTTTGCTATTAAAAAAAAAAAAAAAGAAAGCAATGGACTCAGTTTTAGCTATGAGGAGTCGGAGGCATCATTTTGGTGGAGGAGAGTAAACCTTATGTTTTTGAGAAATTTTCTGCTCAATTTTTATTAAATAACTACTCATTCTCATTAATTAATTGGTTATTTTTGTTTTTTTAATTGAGTTTTAAACTGCTTTAAGTAGGCTTTCAGTCAATATATTTCAGTTTCATGTTGTTCCCCATCCCCATTCCAATTATTGTCATATAGGGTTAACAACACAGGTGTTGCCATTTTGGCAGTTATTTTGAATTTCGGACAGGGTCTGTGCCATCCTCTCTTAGGACTCCTAACCTGGGAAATCTACTCTAGGACAGTTCTGTAATAGCTAAATGTTATCCAAAGATAAAGTAGGATATTTCCCCCCCCTAAATGCAAATAGGAAACATGTTTCTGTAAAGCACAAAATCCTGAATATCATCCCAAAGTGACATGAGATTATTTCAGATTTAGAGTGTGGAAATATCCTAGTCATTGCCATTCCTGACATTTTACTGACACCTTTCATACTGAGGCTTTCGATCCACTATCAGTTGATCTCACATTAACTGTGAACTTGCTCTAAGCTCATCCTGGAAAAACACACAGGTTTTTGTCATGAGAATTTAAAGGAGATGACTGAAATTTCACCAGAGAGGGAAACAGTTTTATATTGGAAGATGTTGTTGTCAGTTAAACTGGTCAACCAGAATCTTTTTTGCAGACTATGTTGGATTACTCAGGGATGATGTCACTTGGTATACAATAAATTATCTTGGACATTTTCAAATTTGATGCATTTTAAAATTATTTGGGTGTTTTTGCACAGATATGTGTGTGTATGACTGCTGTCAATGGATGATGGTACATTTTTACACTTGTTTCTTGACGTGTTCTCATGGGATGAATATTCTGAGATATTTAGTACATTTATGCACTTTTCCATGACGGACATCACTACCTCTGAAAAGAGTAGGGACCTCTGTTATGATTTTGAAAAAGTGTGTGACACATATTGTATCATTTAGTAGTAGGATTAAAGGTTTACGGTATTTCTTTCACATTTTAGTAAACTGACTACAAATCAGCTTCACTTAAGTGTAAGCTGCTTTCCAAAGCATAGTGCAGAATTTTAAATTTTTTTATTTTTTTTGTTTTGAGAATCAGGTAATCCATCAACATGAAAATCATGTACAGTATTCTGATTTTTGGAATGTTATGTAAAAGTATTTTTTCGTTATGTTATAAAAAGCAGGAGCGCTGTTTGTTCTGATGGATTATCTGTCTTTGGAAGTTTAAAGTCTTGTCAGCTGATTGCACAGTGTAGTGAAATAAAGAGAAAAATGGCTGCCTGGTAGAAAGAAAAAAAACACTTTCAACAATTCATAAACCTTTAGAGAATGATCATTAGTCCTCTTAACTTTTTGAATATATCAGATGAAAAACATTCATTCAGATGTTCCATCAGATAGCTTCCATGGACTATTTCAGGATTTGAAACAATTATGACTGGTGAAAAACAGTCAAACCATATGTGTGTGTGTGTTTGTGTTTTTGTGTGTATGTATAGATCAATTGACACTTTGCATATTAATCAATGACAAAACATAGACACCCACAGCCCCATCTCCACAGCACCGGTGTCGCCTTACTGGGGTCTAAATCAGGAAGGAGTGGCCGTGGCAGTGATAAGATCGAAGGCCTGCTGGTTCCTCCTCTCTCTGCAGGGTTTTCCTCAGAGCACATTATGGCAATGAGTTTGAGGCTTAAAGGGCCGGTGTGTCAGCCCGGTGCCAGAGGCATAAGCCCCAGTCATTCCATCAAGCCTGAAATTAATTAAACAAAGCCCAGCCTCAATCACGAGAGTGCCAGCCAACACTGAATGCTAAAGAATAAAAGGTATTGCTTTTTTTCATTTCTTTTCTTTTTAATGAGTGCAATGTGTGAGGGGTGAGCAGACTCATATTATCACCTTAATTTTCCACCTCCTGGCTCACATTAAAGCTGCGGAGCAGCATTTTGATATCAGGTTTGTGTAACGTTACAAACAAATATTTCCAGGTGGAACCGGAGGGAACGATAGAAGTGCACCTTGCAACAAATATGTATAGTGATGTGCTCTTTGTTCAGTTTCTGGTTTCTTATGATTTACAAAGAGACATGGAAAAATGGTTTCAATTCCCGAAAAATCGCCAAAAGAAAAATGATTACAGACAGTATGACAAAAATTAATGATGTACATATTGTCTTATTGCAGCTGTTTCAAAATATATTCTTTAGTTCTTTTTTCCAGTGCAAGGTGATTATTATCACCATACTCCTATATCCACTCTACATCTGACAGTATGACAAACACGAATACAGTTTAGGCTGTCTTTATTGGATTTAAGGGATTGGTACCGTATGAAAAGCTAACTAAAGTATTTAGTTAAAGTATACATATATCTATATCAAAATCTATTATACACTGTCTTTATAAATATCTATGCCTAATATGCATATTGTATGCGATATGTAGTTTTCTACTGGTACAATTGTGAATTGCCCACTCTCTCTATTGTTGCTGTGTAGCTAATTATATGCCATTGTTACAGTTATTAAATAGTAATTTGCAAATTAAGATTTGGACAAACATGATTTACAAATAAATATTTGGGCTCACATGATGAAAAAAGAGATAGTTAAACCCACAGCTGTCTTTGTCAGTTCTTTGGTCCAGTGCATGATGATTATCATCATTATATGACCTTAAAGACTGCATGAGAAACATTAATACAGTATGGGTTGTCTTGACTGGAACTGATGGATTGGGGCAAAAGGGGGATTGAAGGGAAGACTGTATGAAAGCTTGAGAATGGTAATTAAAGCCATCCAGGGTTCAATTTGAAAAAAAAAGAAAAGAAAAACGAAGAGGATGAAATTTTACAAATTTGTACATATTCTTTTATGTTTTTTGTTAAGTTGTGTATCTTAGTTAACTTTAGCTATTCTTTTGGTTTACATTTAATACAACAACAACAACAACAATAATAATAATAACAAGGGGCAGTGGCAGGGGAAGCTGGCATAGCTTGCAAAAGTGGCTGCTGATATTCATATTGTATATAGTCTCTAGTGGTCTACAGGCACAATTACAAATTACCCACTCACTGTATTGTTGCTGTGTGGCTAATTATATGCCTTTGTTACAGTAATTTACTGTAATTCACATATAAACGCAACACATGGAATCACATGATAAAAAAAGGAGAAACACACATCTTCTTTAGACAGTTGTTTGGTCCAGTGCACATACTACTGTCCACCAGGCAGCCCTCTGAATAATGGTGGGGGGCGACTCTGGTGGGGGGTTGATGGATAGCTGCTAACCACGGGGTCCGAACACCTCACAATCCAGGTATAATTAACAGCAGCTATTTAATCTAGTGGCGGCTGCCAACGGAGAGCAGAGGGAGGAGGCTGAGGCTGTCTGGCCTGGGAGGGATTGCAGCTTTGTAGCCTCTGCAGGATTTGTTTCACCTCTTTGTCTGCTCAGCCTAAGTGGCCTGACAGGCAAAATGTCTCCCGACCTGGCATTGTTATCTGGCTGAAATGGACCTGGTCCAATCGCATGACAAGCCCTGTCTCGGTTCAAATATCCCCTCCCTCTGCTCTTTCTCTTTGTGCACATTCTATTTGTTGTGATCGTGTAAAATGTATGACACGCAACCAGAATATAGCAGAACCTTTTTTTTCTACCAGCCGCCGGAGGTCAGAAGAGACTGTACTGAAGAAACTGAAACATGTAGTGCTTCACCAAATTATTACAAATTTTGGATACAATAACTACTGTTTGTCAAAAGATGCTGTGGTAGGGTTTTTTTAAATTAATTTGTTCCTTCTGTATTTTCCATTTATTAAACTACAGTATAAAATCACCTTTCAGTCAAGTGACACTTAAACTGAGTAAACCCTTTCAAACCTGGACAACATCACTTTTCTTGTGCTGCTTTAAGATGCCTTTAAGTATTTAAACCAGTGAGCCCTGGGCACATTGATGTGATTTCTCTTGAAAACATGAGAGAAAAGGCAATGAGCAACTTGGTAACAAACACTCCACAAACTGCAAGAAATTAGTAGATTTAGAAAATTAGATTGTTAAAGCTAGGGAAAAAAGAGCAATGCTTAGTATAATTATAATTTTATCAAACTATTATAATTTCAAGCACTTTTCTAATTTTCTAATTTTTAGGTATTTTTCATTTATTCTTTTTAAATTTGTATTATTATTATTATTATTATTATTATTATTATTATTATTATTAGTAGTAGTAGTAGTAGTAGTAGTAATAGTAGTAGTCTTTTTTCCTTTTTTTTTTTTGCAAATGTGATCATTTCTTATTTTGTTGTTATCATTGTGAAGTGTAGACTAAAAGTTCAAAAACAAAAAAAGCCCTCCTTGAATTAGTCAATGGTATTATAAGACGTTTTATAGTTCTGCTAATAGAGGAATTAGGAGCCAAACACTTATATTAACAGTAAGGAGAGAGATGATGGAGATCTGACAACCACTTTTGCTCTCAGGACCACCTCACACTGTGAACACTCGCAGGTTACCACAGGTTGAAATTCTGTAAGTAACAATTAAATCAAAGCTCTGATATTTTTGTAGACGATGGTATACCTTACGTGAAATAAAGCAGTAAGAAACATGCGGTAGGTGCAGTATGACAAATATTTTTTCCTTTTTTGTGATTTATTGGTTTTATTGTGATTTTAGAGTTCATGTTCAGCATGACATACCTGATGTGATCTTGCCTTAGCTGGTCATCTTATCTGATAAATGTCAATAAATGGAGGGGCACATACAAAAGAATCTCTTTTCAGCATTTCCCTCTTGGTGTTGCCATGTCCTTTTGACTCCTTCTGTTGTCCTTGTTTCCTCCCCTGTTGGGATTGATTCCTTTAAAGACTCTAAGTGTATGTTTGAAACTGTCTTTGATTTGTCAGCAGGTGGGATTATCATGCAGAAAACACAGCTTCGTTTGTCAGGGAAGGGGGGGTGAAGGAGAGGGAGCGTTTCAAGTTACACACTTGGAAAACAGTTACTTTCAGGCCCTGTTTAGATCCATGATTACCTCCCTGCACAATCAAAGTAGTTATAATGAAAATGCAACAAAATCACCATAGAATCCCCAGTCTTTTGTCTGGCCCACCTCCACCCCACCCCTTCTCTCCTCACTGAAAGAATGGCTCTGACATTTCAGCCTGGGAGCGGAGAATAGAGGCAGTTTGTAATGTGTGCAGTCTTGCCTTTTCTTTCTCCCCTTGTAGTAGTACTTAAGTGTCATGTTAAGCCCAAGGCAGGGAAGACTCTCAATGACCTACTCTGGCTCACAGTTTGTGTTTACTGTATTCTGTGGTGGCTAAAGCGCCAGCAGAGCCCCGTCTCTTATCAGCACATAAAGTCGAACAGATTGGAGACTCAAATTTCCCCTTCCAGCCAATGTTGGTTTTCCATTGTCTGCGCCTGACAATAGTTTCACATACCCTAGAGCTTGAGTTTCTCTCCTCTTTATTTTCCTGCATATTACCCTCTGTGTGAGAGCTGGGTATTTGCAAGCCAATAACGAAGTTGCCCAAAACAGGCCCCTCGCTGGGGGGCCTGGGTGCCGGGGATGCCACGCTGTCGAGGTGATCCCTGTGTGAGCTGTCAGTGCAAGTACTCTGCTATGCATCTGTTTAAATAGATAGAGTATAGCAGCTAAACTAACAAACATGCTGCTCCTGAGTGCTGTGTATATAAAACGTCACTACTTTTTCTTTCAATATTTATTATATTGAAAATAAACTTCTTCAGGCAGCATTTTTTTGGCAGAGTTACTGACCACTTTGCACATAAAGATTTTACTTAACAAAATCAGACTATAAAATACAAAAATACAGTTTGTATTGTTGATAGATTGAATTACCTAAAAGTGCATATAGTACCTCATGCAGGTACAACATTGATACTCCTGTGTGTTAACACTCTGAAAGGAGACATTCTACATAATTAGCACATATACTTTTGATACTTAAAGCACATTTTTGTGTT